>NC_087159.1:29900000-29902500 GCF_035594125.1 Scylla paramamosain | reverse complement strand
TGTGTGTGTGTGTGTGTGTGTGTGTGTGTGTATGTGTTTGTGTGTGTGTGTGTTGGGAGGTAAGGGTATATCTCCTCTCTCTCTCTCTCTCTCTCTCTCTCTCTCTCTCTCTCTCTCTCTCTCTCTCTCTCTCTCTCTCTCTCTCTCTCTCTCTCTCTCTCTCTCTCTCTCTCTCTCTCCATTTTTTTTTTCTTTTTGTTTTTGTTTCCTTATCTCTCACCCTCTCAATCTCTCTCCTTTGCTTTGTGTGTGAAATTTCAGGTTAGATGTAAGTGTATTTATTGTGTGTGCGTGGACATTATTTGTGTGTGTGTGTGTGTGTGTGTGTGTGTGTGTGTGTGTGTGTGTGTGTGTGTGTGTGTGTTGGTGGTGGTGGTGTTGGCAAAGGAAGGAATGGATACTTAAGAAAAAGAAGAGGAGGACGAAGATTAGGAGGAGTAAGAGAAGCAAGAGATGAAGAAAAAGGAAGAAGAAAAGGAGGAGGAGAAAGAGAATAATTGTCTTTTCCAGTTTCCCGCTACCAGTAATAATGATGGTGATAATAATAGTGATAATAATAGTGATGATAGTAACAATAATGGTCATAATCACAAGAAAAAAAGGAAGCAAAAGAAAATGAACAGGTTTATACACACATCGGCAGCGCCAGTAGCAATTATTATTATTATTATTATTATTATTATTATTATTATTATTATTATTATTATTATTATTATTATTATTATTATTTCGGTGCTGAGTTCATTTGTACCCGAGCCTTCCCTTCCTTCCCTGTTTGTTTACATCTCCTTAGAGGACTGTTCAATTTTTCACAACATGTTGACTCAGCACACAGCATCCTCCTTCACTCTTTTCTTCCTTACCTCCTTCCCTCCCTCCCTCCCTCCCTCCCTCCCTCCCTCTAGTCCCCACACATACTTCCGTCTTCCCTCTCGACCACACCCACCTCCTCCTCCTCCTCCTCCTCCTCCTCCTCCTCCTCCTCCTCCTCCTCCTCCTCCTCCTCCTCCTCCTCCTCCTCCTCCTCCTCCTCCTCCTCCTCCTCCTCTTCCTCCTTCGTCTTCTCCTTAGCCACACCTTTGATCCTCCCCCTCTTCCATCTTTCCACTTCCCCTCTCTTCCCTCATCTTATCCTTCTTCTTTTCCTTCTCTCTTCTCTGTTTCTCTTCTTTGCTTCGCCAACCTTCCCTCCTTCTTGGTTTCCTTTGCTTGTATGAGTGTTCGCACTTTCTTTATTTCTTATTTATCTGTTTTATTTCGTTATTCTATTTTTCGTGTTTATTTCTTTATCTCATATCTCTTATTCATATTTTTCCCACGTCAGTGTTAGGCCTTGACGAGATTTTATTTTTTTTTTCACTTTTTGTTTATTTTTTTCCTACCTTTGTTCCTTACATTTTTTTTTGTCAGTAGTTCTTCATTCTTTTCCATCTTTTGAAAACTCAGGAGAATCACTCGTTTATTTTTTTTTGTCTTTTTTTATTCTTTTTTTCAGCTTCGTCTTTCCAATTTTTACGTTTTCAAAAAATCAAAAACATTTATGTACGCAGCGCATTTCGTTTAAAAATCCTTAATTCTTGAAAGTAAAGAGAACAAAATAAATGCATTGACAAATCTAAATCTCACGAGAGAAGGACGAAGCATTAAAACAGAAATTAAATCCACTCACACACACACACACACACACACACACACACACACACACACACACACACACACACACACACACACACACACACACACACACACACACACACACACACACACACACACACAAAACAATACAAAACAGATAGACAGACACCACCCACCCACCCACCAAACCACACACGCACACACACATTCACAACACACAACACGGAGGAAAGCAAGCAGCCAATACCTTCGTACATAACCGGACTCTTCCCCAATGGTCGGTGCATGAGAGAACCGTCACGGACCCACCAAATAAAGCAATATACACCATTACAGAACAAAGCAGCCCGGAGCGCCTTCAGGTATACCGGGCGCTTTGAGTCTCGAGATTAAGGCAAACTGCGCCCTCCCCATTGACTCCCGGCCACCAGACAGGCAAGAAGGAGGAGGAGGGAGCGAGCGAACACGGCAAGAAGCGAAGTCTGGGTGTAGCAAGTGAACGGGGGCAAGAAGACATTGAGAGAGAGAGAGAGAGAGAGAGAGAGAGAGAGAGAGAGAGAGAGAGAGAGAGAGAGAGAGAGAGAGTTTATGTGGTCTCTCTCCTTGACGTGCTAAGTTTTAAAGTATTGTGGCCTCGTTGTGTCCAATTCAAGTTTTAGGAGATAAGATATATTATTCATAAAACCAGAAAACTTCGGACAGAGAGAGAGAGAGAGAGAGAGAGAGAGAGAGAGAGAGAGAGAGAGAGAGAGAGAGAGAGAGAGAATATATATACACACTAGACGTTAATTACTATTTATGAAGCTATTAGTTTATGAAAGAAATCAGGATTCTTGGGCAGCGCAGCGTTAAGAAAAAAAGAAAA
>NC_087159.1:29882500-29895000 GCF_035594125.1 Scylla paramamosain | reverse complement strand
AGGATCACTGTGGCCCGGTGTTCAGGCCCAAAGCAGCAGCGTTTGGTGTGTGAGGCGGGAGGCGGACTTCGGTCGTGTGTGTTGATGCTAGTAATGATCAGCTGTAATAATGATGGACGCCACGCGAATAATAACAATGTTTGCTGCGGCGAACCTTTGGGCGGGGCGAGACAGGGAGCGGCGGGGGTGGGGGGTCGCGGGGTTCCTCTGGGAGAAGTACTGTGGCCGCTGTAATATTTTGTTCAGCCTCGTGATCACAGGAGCGAAACTTTCCCTATAAACTTGTCCGGGGCGCTCACGGGGAGCAGGAGCAGGCAGCGCTGCGGGCTGGTACAGGTATTTACAAGTCGTCCAGAAATTCTTTTTCGTCCCGATTGTCTGGAACTCACCGAGGAATTGGGAGCGGCGCGGCGCAGCCCGCCCACTCTTTGTAGCCCCGCTTAAAGGGTGCCAGGCCCGAGGGAAACTCACTGTGTGTGTGTGTGTGTGTGTGTGTGTGTGTGTGTGTGTACGAGTATATGTATATATATATATATATATATATATATATATATATATATATATATATATATATATATATATATATATATATATATATATGCTGTCCCAGATTCCTCAGACGCAGAAAACCCGATTTCTGAAAATCTGATGAAGAATGACCGCTAATGACAGGTTGGCTAACGACAAAAATGGCAACTCTTGCCTTTTTTCTTAAGCCAAAAGTACTAGTGCTTCCACTTATTTATTTATTTATTTATTTATTTATTTATTTATTTACGTACTCGTATTTAAATATTTATTTATCCGGTATCTGCGCATGAACTGAATGCAACATGTAGTCTGCTTGTGAGCCGCGCGTGTCCGGTGAGCCTCACTCACACTCCTCAAGCTGCTTCTCTTTCTTAACATTCCTGGCTGTGCTTACTCCTCTTGGCTTGATGGTGGCGGTGATGGGGGTGGTGATGGCGGTGGTGGTGGTGGTGGTTCCCGCAGCCCGTGATAATAATGATGATAACGCTGGAGGTGATGTTGCGTGATGTCAGTGGGAGGTGCGGTGATGGTGGTGATGCTGATAACAGCGGTGGTGGCAAGAATGAGGCGGAGGTGTTCATGGGAGGCCAGACACGAATGTCGAGCAGAAAAAACAAATCCTTTCTTTCTTTGATAAACAAAGCTGAAAAAAAGAATATAAATAAAGACACACGAAAAAGAAAAGCTAGTATCTACACACACACACACACACACACACACACACACACACACACACACACACACACACACACACACACACACACACACACACACACAACCACCACCACCACCACCACCACCACCACCACCACCACCGCCATTACCACGCACTTGTTGGCACTGGCAGGAAGCGTTGCATTACAAGCCCACGGTAGCGGCGGCCATCGCTCCTCCCATAGTGCCGGATGGTGATAAATATTTGCTCGTCGAAGGGACTGGATTGGCTGATAAGGCGCCTCCGCCCTGAATACTAAGCAAGCAGTGCCAAGGGTCAAGGCTCCCGCTGGTGGTGTGGCCGCGCCGTGCCCTGCCCCTCCCTGTGGTGGTGGTGGTGGTGGTGGTGGTGGTTATGGTAAACTGAAGTGAAGTGAAGGTACTGCTTGGGTGTGGTTCGTGTGTGTATGTGTTAGAGAGAGAGAGAGAGAGAGAGAGAGAGAGAGAGAGAGAGAGAGAGAGAGAGAGAGAGAGAAAAAAAAACATCAGTTTTCTTATAATTTCAACATGCAAGAAACACACAGAGAAAAGAACCCATCTGAAGCACACACCAGTGGAACCTTAATGGGCTAACTCTGATGGAAAGGATCCGCGTGCAGACAACAAACACAAGAATGGCAGCGGAACGAATCGTAACAAACAGCCCAGTGAGACCTTCGCTGTAACACCTCTCCACCCTTGACTCTTGTAATCAGCAACGCACCACGGACACTGCCTAGGTGCTTGTCTGTCATTACCGTCCCCCTCCTCTCTCTCTCTCTCTCTCTCTCTCTCTCTCTCTCTCTCTCTCTCTCTCTCTCTCTCTCTCTCTCTCTCTCTCAGCATCATATTGATTTTCCTCTTGGTTACTATTTTTGTTTCGTCTGTGCAGAATCAGTAATTTTCCTTGTCTTTGAAGTTTTAGCATCTCTACGTTTTTAATGCCTTTGGGAGTGTTCGAAGCTTCATAAATGTCTCTATCTCATTTGTCATCTCCATAACATCTCTGCAATCATATCTGAGGCGAATGAAGCTTGTGTGGTCTCTTTATCTCCAATCCTCAAGGTCTCGGAAGCACCAATCTTTGTGGCTTCCGCGTTGCTTTCTTTGTGAGTCGAACTGAGTGGATGTTAAGATCGCGGACCACCACACGTCACGCTGCCGCCCTTCCCTCCCCATGTCCCTTCCCGTCACACCCGCAGACCGCCCACCAGCTCCCCTCCGAGGCGGCCGTCACCCGCCAAACACGAACACACAAGCACCGGCCGACATGCGCGATAAACACGTCACGAGTAACATGGGGAGTCGAGATGAGCGATCGGGATACGTGGGTCCTCCTGTCTGGCCCTCGCTTTCTTCTTTCTATAAACCTTGTCAGACATCATGCCATAAATTGACGGCGGTATATAGGTGTGTGTGTGTGTGTGTAGTGGTTATGTCCAGGCACCAGCGCGCACACACACACACACACACACACACACACACACACACACACACACACACACACACACACACACACACACACACACACACACACACACACACACACACACACACACACACACACACACACACACACACACACAATTTGCTGCCCTTTCTTTCTCTTCGGTGATAAGATCCAGTATTGGTGGAGCTATGCAAGGTACTTCCGAGAGAAAGAGAGAGAGAGAGAGAGAGAGAGAGAGAGAGAGAGAGAGAGAGAGAGAGAGAGAGAGAGAGAGAGAGAGAGAGAGAGAGAGCCAATCAGACAGATAGATAGACAGACAGGTTATAAGGGGCGGGAGGTATTTCAAGCGAGTCTTCCCCCATACGTCTATTAATCTTCATCACCAGAGGGGCTCCTGACAGTCTGGCCCTGGTGTCACCCACGGAGGAGGAGGAGGAGAAGTAGGCGGCGTGGCGCGAGGCCCAGCGGAGGTTAGAGAGAGAGAGAGAGAGAGAGAGAGAGAGAGAGAGAGAGAGAGAGAGAGAGAGAGAGAGAGAGAGAGAGAGAGAGAGAGAGAGAGAAATATGGCCACGATTTTTCCTTCCCCTGCTTCCCTTCCCTTCGCTCCCTTCTTCTGTCTGTCTTCCTTCGCTGTAATTGAATTCTGATCCGTACGTCCTTTGTTTTCTTTTTTTCCTTAGTTTTTTTCTTTTTTTCTATTTTCGTTTCTTCGTCTCTCTCTCTTCCTGCGTCGTGCGGCGGTGGACCTACTTCTTGTTGTTTCTTCCTTGTGTCCTCGTTTTGGAGGACGCAGGAGACAATGAAGGATGGAGAGAGAGAGAGAGAGAGAGAGAGAGAGAGAGAGAGAGAGAGAGAGAGAGAGAGAGAGAGAGAGAGAGAGAGAGAGAGAGAGAGAGATGACCTGGTGGAAGTAAAAGACGTAACAGTAGAAGAAACAGGAGGAGGACGACGAGGAACTCGGGAAGATTTGGGCACAAGAAGAGGAGGAGGAGGAGGAGGAGGAGGAAGATGATGAGATGATGGTGTTTTTGGCAGGAGAGGAAGATTAGGAAGACGAGAAGAAGGGAAAAGAGATGACTAAGTAGAAGGAGGTGGATTCTGAACGGACGAAGGAGGAGGAAGAAGAAGAAGAAGGAGGAGGAGGAAGAGGAGGAAGGAGGACGTGAGAGGAGATAGAATAGTCCCAGTAAGTGACCCGACATAAGGACCACGCCCTCACCCACCCATCTCCCTCACCCCTCACCCCCTCTCTCCCTTCATCCCCTCACCCCCTCTCCCTCTCTCCCTCCCCTCATTCCTCATAGGCGCTCCGTCCCTCGCCCTCATCCCGCCCCATGAAATATGAGTCTGGAAAGGTTGTTTGGTCAAGGAGGAAGGCAAGGGAAGGGAGGGGAGGGAGAGAGGGAAGAAGGGTTGAAGGGAGAGTGATGGGTAGCTTAATGGGTAGGAAAGACTGATGGGTCAATGGGAATACAGGGATGGGTATGGGAAGGAAAAAAATGGTGGAGGGAAAAAAATGGAGATGACAGTGGCTCATTAGAATGGTGTGTGTGTGTGTGTGTGTGTGTGTGTGTGTGTGTGTGTGTGTGTGTGTGTGTGTGTGTGTGTGTGTGTGTGTGTGTGTGTGTGTGTGTGTGTGTGTAGTTTTCATTTCCTTTAGAGTTTTAATCTTTTTTTCTTTAACTGACATGAGATGTAGACATGACCAAGAGAGAGAGAGAGAGAGAGAGAGAGACGTAAGAAAAGGGAAATGAGTTTGAGAAGACAATAATGAAACCCATAATTCTCTTTTTTTTTATCGAAAACTCGTGATGCAAGCATAACCTCCTTCCTCCTCCTCCTCCTCCTCCTCCTCCTCCTCCTCCTCCTCCTCCTCCTCCTCCTCCTCCTCCTCCTCCTCCTTTGCAAGTCATCTGCCCTAATTCCCTTGACCGGGTGGCGTTGTAAAGGAGGAGGAAGAAAGAGAGAAGGAGGAGGAGGAGGAGGAAGGGAGAGCAGCCCCCTCCCTCCACCCCGACACTCAAGGTCACTTATTTCAAGACACATTAGAAGCGAGGCGATCAGAGGGCGTCTCGAAGTCTTGAAGTGTCATGTGTTGTCGTGAAGCTGATCGATGCTGGCAAAAACAAACGGATACGGATGGTGTGAGAGAGAGAGAGAGAGAGAGAGAGAGAGAGAGAGAGAGAGAGAGAGAGAGAGAGAGAGAGAGAGAGAGAGAGAGAGACTTTTGTTTGGTGTGTGTGAAGGTACAATGTCCTGATTTACACACACACACACACACACACACACACACACACACACACACACACACACACACACACACACACACACACACACACACACACACACACACACACACACACACACACACACACACGCAACGGAGGCATTATTTGGTACAGTATGCGAGTTAGTAATGTATTTCACCAGTCTCTCTCTCTCTCTCTCTCTCTCTCTCTCTCTCTCTCTCTCTCTCTCTCTCTCTCTCTCTCTCTCTCTCTCTCTCTCTCTCTCTCTCTCTCTCTCTCCTCCACTCATGATCGACTGAATCACGATCGACAAATTACTGGGCAAGGTCAGGAGGCTCTTAGGGACCCTTACACCACCTCATCATAAACCTTTTTCACCCTCCTCTTCCTCCTCCTTCTCCTCCTCTCTCCTCTTCCCCTTCCCGCTTCCCCCTTCTCTCTCCTTAACTTCCTTCTCGCCCTCATTCTCACTCTCCTTCTCGCCGCATCGCCTGACTTGAGTAATTTACGAGGGAATAACACGAGCAGGCGAGGCAGAGGGAGGGACACTTGCTTCTGTGGCCTGACGGTGATGAAGTGTTGTTGGCCAGGAGAGGAGATGACCCGCGGAAAAACAGGTGGGGGTGGTGGTGGTGGTGGTGGTGGTGGTGGTGGTGGTGGTGGGGACTGAAGGAGAGAGAAATAGAGGAGGGTCAGCGAGTGAGTGAGTGAGTGAGTGAGTGGAGGTAATGGTAGTAACTAGGTGTAAGTGAGAACCATTAGATCTGAGTGGCTGTCGGTCTGTCATCTTAAGAGTAACAGTTTTGGGTGGAGTTGTTTGGTTTTCTGCTTCCTTTTTAGCAGTTTTAATGTAGGAAGTGAATAAGCTGGAGTAAGTAACCTGCCGCCGAGGGAAGTAAGTTTACGTCAGTCTGAGGGCCAAGAACCTTCTAAGAGGCGCATCCATCATCCTTGGGGCGCATCGTGGCAGGGGACGCTGCGCCGCGTGCCCTGGACACCTGCCCACCCTCAGGGACGCCGCGCGGGGACAGGGAAAAGAGATCACACACGACCCCGCTCGAGATCCAGCCTGTATGTGTGTCGTGAAAGGTCGTGTGTGTGTGTGTGTGTGTGTGTGTGTGTGTGTGTGTGTGTGTGTGTGTGTGTGTCCGGCCATGGGAGACCTTTCATTATCGTGTGGACAAACTTACATTCGCGTTGAAGAACAAATAGTGACATTATAAAGTTAAGACTCAAATAATTTCGCTGTGAAATTAACTCCCGCTCAGTTTTCAACGATGGTTTTGTCCGATATGATAAAAGTGTCAACCCTTTGGCCGCCAGGAGCAGGGACGAGGAGGAGGAGGAGGAGGAGGAGGAGGAGGAAGAGAAGGACGAGGAGGAGAAACAGGATGTGAGCCTAGCTTGGGGTGTGGAAGGGAATGGAGTGCATGCTGGAGACATGCAGGCCGTGTAGTGGAGTGCGGCGCTGCATCACCCTTGTATCACGCTGGCCATCACAAGCCTCGGAGAACACGCTTTATACTCTTACGAAACCCGCTTACTGGTTCCCGGGATGCAGCGATGCAATGCGATAGATACGTGTGCAATTAGCGGAGGACACAGGCCAATTGATATGTAAATAAATACCGCTGCGGATGACCGGCCACCTGCGACAGATTAATCAATATTTGAATGAATATATAATCATCTTTTTGCGCATTTACATGAGTGCGCAGCTTGTCCCAAAATGAAACTGTTATCGTGCTTTTATCGGTAATGGGAGAACATGTCAAGCAGCCGGCGACCAGAAGACTCCAGTGGCGACAATAATGTTGGTCGTGTCTCTTTTTTTGTGTGTGTGTAAATTTATCTTTCCTCGCAAAGTCGCGGCGGCATCTGAGAAAGAGTAAGAAAATATTTAAAGCTTTAAGTAATACACATTTTTTTCATGTAAATTACATCGTTTTTACATTGCTTTTACTTTTTGATTATTTTTATTTGGCACTTAAGGTATAATATCAACCTACCTCACACACACACACACACACACACACACACACACACACACACACACACACACACACACACACACACACACACACACACACACACACACACACACACACACACGATATACACACACACTCAAACACGCGAGTAATGGAAGGACAGACAGCCCGGGGCCCACGAGTCCCTCCCCGGCGCCGCCCCACCTGTCTTGCCTGGCCGCCCCGCTAAGGAGAGCCGCGCCCCTATAAGGCACCGCCGTCCCTCTCGTCAAGGGATCAGATAACTTAATTCTGCAAATCCTCTCCACATCTTACGTTCCTGAGTGAAGGGAGAGAGGATTCCAGGGAGACAGAGAGGGAGGAGAACAGAGAGATATTCACAAGGGAAAAGTGAGAGAAAGGAGCAGCATGAGAGGTACAGGTGGACAGTTTGTCGCTGGCAATTGTTGATGGAGCACCGGAAAAAATGCCTGTGTAGCTAATCACGAGGCCAGGCGGCGTGGACGGTAATACTGACTGATTGGGTGAAAGTCCCTGCATTCCAAGGGGAGGACACGCCCGTCGAGGCTCAGCGAGGAACCGCGGGTCACTCTCTATATCAAAAGAAGTGGGGTCGGGGTGTGGTGCTCGCCGACACATTACTTAAATATGATTAATTGTGTTGCACGTCCAAATGATTTTCTTCTGAGAGACTTAACGCAAGGCAGGGACGCGGGGAATGGGGACGGCGGCTGGCTGGCTGCTGAGTGCGCGCGACCTCATTGTTCCCGCGTGAAGGTTTTTGATGCTGGGGAGATTGTGATGAGCGAGCGAACTCTTGCATTAGAAAGATGGAAGAAGAGCCACTGCAAATTTCTATCTCCTGTTCCTGATACTACAACTGCTACTGCTACTTCTACAACAACAACAACAACTACTACCACTACTACTACTACTACTACTGCTGCTGCTGCTGCTGCTGCTGCTGCTGCTGCTGCTGCTGCTGCTGCTGCTGCTGCTGCTGCTGCTGCTGCTGCTGCTGCTGCTGCTGCTGCTGCTGCTGCTACTACTACTACTACTACTACTACTACTACTACTACTACTACTACTACTACTACTACTACTACTACTACTACTACTGAATATTCATTTTATTTGTCAGCAGTGTTTGTTATTTCTTCCGTAGGAGTCAGAAGCGTCTTAATGCGTGCCTGTGACTTGTGACTCGTGGTAATTGAATGGAGGTGATGGTGGTATATGTTTAGTATACTCAAGGGTGGCAGTGATGGTGGTGGTGGTGGTGGTGGTGGTGGTGGCTGCTCCTAGTCGCAGTGAGTGTGTTTATGAAAGGAAGCCGAGAGGTGACTGGGGAGAAAGAGGTCGATGAGGTGTGTATGACATTGCAGATAGGAAATAAATGACAGATTAATTCAGTGCTTCACACCAGGGTCATCGGACGCCGTGAAAAAGAAGTGAGGGAGTGTAGGTGGAATAAGAATGCTTGCTTAGATTGAGAGATAGGATGGGATAGATTAAGCATGCTGGAGGTGGTGGTGGTGGTTGTGGTGGTGGTGTGAGGGAGTGCTGAAGGAATAAAGGTGGTTAGGGATACATGAAGTGGTGGTGGTGGCGATGACTGAAGAAACACAAATGAATTAAAGTCTTTGGGAGTGCCTTTGGTGAAGGTGACGTACACTGAAGGGGATAAGGAGCCTGGAGGTGGTGGTGGTGGCGGTGCTGTTGTTGTCAGGGAGTAGACATGAAGAAAAGGGCGTTTTGAAATGATTGTGGTGGAAGTGACGTACGCTGAAGAGGTAAGGCGCCTGAAGGTAGTGGTGGTGGTGGTGAGGTTGGTTTAAGGAAGTAGCTAAAAATTAAATAAAGGTGTTTAGATGGAGATGTTGTACGCTCAAGGGGGCTAAGTGCCTGCGGGCTGTGGGCAGTGCTTGCGGTGCCAGCGGGGAGGGCGGGGCGGCTGCTGAACACCGCCTGGGATGGAGCCGGATAACATCAGGCCCGAGGCGGCCGTCATAACCACTGGGTTACGCTTCCCCGATTCTGACCTGTTTTGCCGCACCTTTTTTCCCTTCCCTTCTTCATGATTTTATTTTTTCCCCGCTATCTTTCATTATTGATGCTTATCTCGCCGTAAACTCTGAAAATCTATAGCATAGTGTACTGTAACATTCTTGCTTTTCCTTTTTTTTTTTTCCCCCGCCAAGCACGTAAAGCAGTTTTTCCCCCGATTTCATGACCATGTTTTGTAGGCTTTTTTTTTTTTTTCTCTCTCTCTCTCTCTCTCTCTCTCTCTCCTAGCCAGCATCCTATTAATATCATCATCGGGTCATAAAATATTCTCGTATGCTAACGGAGGAGGCTTGCTGGTTACCTACCTACCTAACAGAAAGGAGAAAAAAACATAATAAATCGATTAAACAAATGTCCCTTGCTGCTATTATCAAAAGGAAAATGTCAGAATAATGTCAAAAAAATCAATCAGGAGAGGCGCCATGATACACCTGAGAATTTGTTTATTATATTAATTTACCTACACACACCACCATTTCTCTGCCTCACCTGTCCACCTTCCTCTTACCTGTAAATATTGATCGTAAAAACACCTGAATATGAATTTTGTGAGAAAGATTAAAGGATGAATATGACAAGATGGACGAGTGGGAGGAGGAAGAGAAGAGGAGGAGAAGGAGGAGGAGGAGGAGGAGGAGGAGAGAATAAGAACAGGAAAGCAAGAAGGATGATAAGTAGTGGCGGGTGTGAGTGAAGAAATCAAGCTAAGAACCGGGGAGGGAGAGAGAGAGAGAGAGAGAGAGAGAGAGAGAGAGAGAGAGAGAGAGAGAGAGAGAGAGAGAGCTAAGAATACACGATGAAGACATGGAGAAAAGCCCATAAATAGGAAAGTAAATTGAGCAAAGCAAGAGAGAGAGAGAGAGAGAGAGAGAGAGAGAGAGAGAGAGAGAGAGAGAGAGAGAGAGAGAGAGAAAATGAAAACATAAGAATATGAGGATATGAGATAACAAATGAAGCAGAGAGAGAGAGAGAGAGAGAGAGAGAGAGAGAGAGAGAGAGAGAGAGAGAGAGAATGAAAACTTAAGAATATAAGGAAATGGGATAACAAATGAAGCAGAGAGAGAGAGAGAGAGAGAGAGAGAGAGAGAGAGAGAGAGAGAGAGAGAGATGGCGGTGTGGTGGAAGAGGGTGTGGTGAAATGGAACTCGAGAGAGAGAGAGAGAGAGAGAGAGAGAGAGAGAGAGAGAGAGAGAGAGAGAGAGAGAGAGAGAGAGAGAGAGAGTATAGAGTATAAGGCACGGAAAAATCAGATAAATACCAATGATATTATACACACACACACACACACACACACACACACACACACACACACACACACACACACACACACACACACACACACACACACACACACACACACACACACACACATACCTGTAGAAGTGGCCAGGTAAGGGAGAGGACCATTAATACGTCAGCGGAGTAATACAACCTTCCCTCGTGGGTGTTTAAGGCAGCTCATGGCTAAATAAATATGATGGATTGCTTCACGATAGAAAAGAAGGATTGGGAACTTAATTTATGGAGGGCTGCACAAGAGATTAGAAGCACAAGGACGCATGAATATTAATGAGAGAGAGAGAGAGAGAGAGAGAGAGAGAGAGAGAGAGAGAGAGAGAGAGAGAGAGAGAGAGAGAGAGAGAGAGTAGAAAAAAACATTAAATCACCGCCATATTACATTAAAAGGTGAAGGAAAAACAAAGGGGAGAGAGAGAGAGAGAGAGAGAGAGAGAGAGAGAGAGAGAGAGAGAGAGAGAGAGAGAGAGAGAGAGAGAGAAAGGGGGTATTTTTTGTAAGGATTGTCATGGCGCTGAGAAAGAGATTAACTGTATGTCTCCCGCATCGCCAGAGAGAGAGAGAGAGAGAGAGAGAGAGAGAGAGAGAGAGAGAGAGAGAGAGAGAGAGAGAGAGAGAGAGAGAGGATGGACAAATCGAATGTGTACGTGAGTGAATGAGTGTGCAGCTGTGGGTGAGTGTGTGGATGAGTGTGTGTGCGTGTGGATATGAGTGTGAATGTGTGTGTGTGGGGGCATGTGAGTGGGTGTGGGTGTCCTCTATGCACGCCCCGTCCTCCTCCTCCTCCTCCTCCCACCTGGTCATACGTATTCAAGTGCACAAGTTCAAGTCAAAAGCTTTCACCCTTTTTCACCTGCCCAAAATAACTAAGGACCCTGATATTTGACATGGAAATTAAGTACGTGCATATTAACGTTTTCTCCTGTGCTCCAGTGTTTTCTCCTCTCTCTCACTCCCTCCACCCCTCCCCCTCTCTCAGGTCCTTTTTTTCCAGTCTTGGTCACATCCCGCGCGTGGAACAGTAGCTCTTGAGTGGGTGGGTGAGTGGGTGGGTGGGTGAGGGGAAGCGTCGCGGTGGGTGGGTGGGTGACTGGCTGGCTAGTGGTGGTGGAATGGAAGGGCATCAAATGAGGTTAATCTCGTGTTGAAAGAGTCCCAACCAACTGCATGTCGAGGGGAAAGTTTGGGTGGCTTGGATAATTTAAGGTTGTCTAAGCAGCTGGTTGGGGTTGTTGGTTTTTGTCATATTCTTCGTCTCTCGATTTTTGTGTGTGTGTGGTTTTTTTTTTTCTCTCTCTCTCTCTCTCTCTCTCTCTTTCTCTTCTTTTTCCGGGAGAAAGGAACGTCTAGTTAATTTAAGGTTTTCTAAATCGTAGACGCTTTGCAAAGTAAGTTTTTATCGCGTTATTTTTACACGTTTTATTTTCTGTTTTCTTTATTGTCTTCTCGTGGAACTGTTTGATAATTCTTTTCAATTATTTCTGGTGCTTTTTTTTTCTCACTTTAAGGAGAGTGTAGTGGAGGAAGCATCAAGTACACTCCAGGATGCATTTCTATAGTTAGTTAGTCTTCTGGGAATAATGATACTACTTTGGTCTTCTTTTCTCCGTTGGTCTGAATACATTGCGGGGGTGAAAGGCGGGAGTGTTGTAAATACGCTCTTAATGTTATTTATGTAGCCTTTTTTCACCTTGTGATTCTTCAACGTAAGACCCGAGGTGTGGGTGGGGTCGTGGCAGGTACTTGCGGTGTGTCGGGGCTTCTGGGCGCAGTGGAGCTAATGGTGGTGGTGAAATATGCGTGTGCTCTTATGCAACAGTGTCTGGGTGGGGGCGGATCGTTCATAACCATCCATATCCTTCCCCTGGCGTCGGCAAAACGAGTTTACCGCACATGGGAGAAGAAATTAATATATATATAAAAGGATTACAAGTATTATGACTGAGAAATATACGTATATAAGAAGTGTAAGCGTTGCGACGCGTACCCGGATTGCTAGAGTTTAGGAAGAAAAAAAGGAGTAAGACTTTTAGTAGACGTTTATTCCTTATAAGCGAAGAGGTAACACATGCAGCGGAACATTAAGGGAGTAACTAAACAAGCCACTCACAAACAGACGAACAAGGAACTTTTAATCACAACACAAACACTCAGCGTTCTCCAGACAACTCCATTCGCAAGCAAGCGGTGTGCAGTCCAGCCTTACTTAGCCCTACCAGCCCA
>NC_087159.1:29875000-29877500 GCF_035594125.1 Scylla paramamosain | reverse complement strand
TGGTTGCTGTTTTCAAGCCTCTAATCTTTCTTCCTTTTGTGTCTTTGTGTTGTGACGTGTATTTTACTTTTTTTTTTTTATCAGAATGTTGTTCCTATATTTTCGTGTGGTTATTTTTAGTTTCCTCTTCTTCACATCCTTCGTTCAGTTTGTTCTTTTTTTTTTCTATGTTCAAACATCTAGCCTCTATTTATTATGTATCTTTTTTTTTTTCCATATCCTTATATTACTTTTTATCTCAGGTGTGTCCAGTTTTCTCTCGTTCCTTGTCCATGTTTTCGTTCTGCTGATTTATTTATTAATAGAAGTGTCCAAAGCTTTCTCCTATTTCTGAAACCACACGTTCCATCCCTCTTGACCATAAACTACTGCACATTTCCGAAGCCCAACCTGTTTCCTCTCTAGCTTACAACTATCTCCTCTCTCTTATCCATTCCACACATCTACATTGTCCAGAAACACGTATTTGCTTGAATTTTAGATATCTTTCGTTCCACCGCATTATACCGTACACTTTCAAGTCTAACACCATCCCCCCTCTCTCTCGCTCTCCCTCTTTCTGTCTTACACACCTCACTACACCACAAGGCACTCTCACACGCCTGTCCTCACTCATGCTCCTCACAAGACCTTTCTGATACTCCCGGTAATCAAGGCAAGGTATCAGCGAGCCGGGCAGGTGTCAGGTGAAGGAAGGTGAGTGTCAGGGGAAGAGGGTGAGACTGTCATTAGGTGTGAGAGAAGTGACGGCAGGTATTGCACATATTTAGACAGGTGTGTAAAGGTAATGCCCAGGTGTGGTGGAGACGGCTGGCTTCCTGGCTGGTTGGTTGGCTACGGGCAGGTGTGTGATGGGCAGTGTTGTAGTAGGTGTGTGTGTGTGTGTGTGTGTGTGTGTGTGTGTGTGTGTGTGTGTGTGTGTGTGTGTGTGTGTGTGTGTGTGTGTGTGTGTGTTGGGAGAAGGGTAGGATGTGTATGTGTGTGTGTGTGTGGGTGAAAGAGAGAGAGAGAGAGAGAGAGAGAGAGAGAGAGAGAGAGAGAGAGAGAGAGAGAGAGAGAGAGAGAGAGGGAGGGGTGGAGGAAGGCGCTATTGTTGTTGTAAATTCACTTTGTATTCATTGCGCTTGCTTGTGTGTTTATCTCATCCCTATTTCTTTTATTTTTTCTTCTTGTTTTTTGCTTTATCAAATATCCTTTCACTTTGATATCTATCTTATATTCTCCCCCCTCTCTCTCTCTCTCTCTCTCTCTCTCTCTCTCTCTCTCTCTCTCTCTCTCTCTCTCTCTCTCTCTCTCTCTCTCTCTCTCTCTCTCTCTCTCTCTCTCTCTCTCTCTTTCTTCGTTTAGAAGTGAAGGTCTCTCTTTGTTTCCATTTTTTTCAATAGTACTTTTTCTTTAGTACTAAAAAGAACAGTATTTTTTTCTAATCATTTGGTCATTTATTACCTTTCGATGCCATCTATCTATCTATCTATCTATCTATCTATCTATATCTATCTATTGTTATTATTATTATTATTATTATTATTATTATTATTATTATTATTATTATTATTATTATTATTATTATTATTTTTATTATTATTATTATTATTATTATTATTATTATTATTATAATTATCATCGTTATCATCATTATTATTATTTATATTGAATTCTGATCTACATTATTATTTTTTTCCTTTCTCTAGGTGAGAGACAAGGCAAACTGGAGAGTGCTTGCAATAGTGTGTGTCTGCATGTCTGTGTGTGTATGTGTGTGTGTGTGTGTTTGTGTCAGTGTACGTTCGTAATATTCACACACTCACACACATTTAACTGAATTTTTCCATCGTTGAGCGCACACGTTTAGCAGCCTCTTTCCACTTGTTGCGTTAAGAGTGCACTTATTTCTGTAAGCCCGTGAGAGTTATATATTGAGCCTGATTATACTCCTTGTCAGATGAGTGTAATACCTGGGCGATGTTAATTAGTGGGGCAGATCAGGTGAGTTGGGTCAGGTGGGCGGCGGGCAATGCAAGGGCCAGTCGAGTGTGGACAGAACATTTAATTCTCATCCTCCTCTTCCTCCACCTCCTCCTCCTCGCATGGCCCATCAGATTATAATTATAGTTTCGGAATCCATTAGGTGATCCAGTTTCTTGGTGATGGATCCTCTTTTCCATTAGAAGGTTGTGGCCTCGCCCCGCCTCAGCCCCTCAGTCTTCAGTCCTCAGTCCGCCCTCACCCTCTTACTATTTCCTCGCCCCTTGGCTTAGTGGCTGGCTGGGTGATTGGATGGTTGATTGGCTGGCTGACTGACTGCCTGGTTGATTGGCTGGCTGACTGGCTGGTTGGCTGGCTGACTGGCTGACTGGCTGATTGGCTGGCTGACTGGCTGGTTGATTGGCTGACTGGCTGGTTGGCTGGCTGACTGGCTGGTTGATTGGCTGGCTGACTGGCTGACTGGCTGATTGGGTGGTTTGATGACTAACTGATTGACTTGCTGGCCCGGTTAGAT
>NC_087159.1:29857500-29872500 GCF_035594125.1 Scylla paramamosain | reverse complement strand
CAGCCTCCCGCGCACTCCCGCCAGGTCAGGCTAGGTCACCGCCCCCGCGCCTCCGCTGCCCCTGGTGGTCATGCACGATTTTCATTCAGCGTTTTATCGTCAGGTTTTCATGGAGAGTTTGAGGGTCAGTGTTCTGGCGGCGATTATACCAGTGTTTTTGTCTGCTTTGCCATGGGAGAGAGAGAGAGAGAGAGAGAGAGAGAGAGAGAGAGAGAGAGAGAGAGAGAGAGAGAGAGAGAATCCGCCGGCCTGGTAAGATCACTGGACCGAAGGACGTCGATACAACCAAGAATTTTAACCTGAAATTTCATTGGAACGAAACGAAATACTGGAGCACCTTATATCTCCTTCTCCCTCCTCCTCCTCCTCCTCCTCCTCCTCCTCCTCCTCCTCCTCCTCCTCCTCCTCCTCCTCCTCCTTCTCTTGAAGCCCCAAGCAGAGAGGGCTAACTGAAGCGTGTCTGGCGGTATATATTAGCCATCACCGCGGGCATCTTGGTTCTCTATGACACCTCGTCTCCTCCACCTGCGGCAGGAGGAGGAGGAGGAGGAGAAGCAGGTGGAGGAGCAGGACGACGGCCTTCATTATTTTTCTTTTTCCCTCGTCCAGGAGAAGAAGCGAGAGCAGCCAGGTGTTGCGTCTGGAGGCGAAGAAGAAAGAGGAGGAGGAGGAGGAGGTGGTGGTGGAGGACGATGTGGTGGAAGATGTGGAGATGCATTTGGCAAATCTTCTCTATCACGCCTTGCCTTTCTTGTGTGTGTGTGTGTGTGTGTGTGTGTGTGTGTGTGTGTGTGTGTGTGTGTGTGTGTGTGTGTGTGTGTGTGTGTGTATTGAAAACTTCAGACTGCAGTGCCCTAAAGAAAAAAAAAACAACTTTCAGGTCAAGAGAAGCTGAATCAGATGGCGTGTCAAAGTAAGCCAAGGACACACACACACACACACACACACACACACACACACACACACACACACACACACACACACACACACACACACACACACACACACACACACACACACACACACACACATTCAAAGACGAGTTTTGCAACACCAGCAGGAGCAACACATATCATTTTGAATTCAGCTATGGTGAAGAAGTAGTCCTCTCTGTGTGTGTGTGTGTGTGTGAGAGAGAGAGAGAGAGAGAGAGAGAGAGAGAGAGAGAGAGAGAGAGAGAGAGAGAGAGAGAGAGAGAGAGAGGTGTCTATTTAGGTCTCAATGATTGCTTCTTTTTTTCCCAATAATGGCATTTTATTAAGATCCCCAGCCATGAACGATACATAGTCTTTTTTAAGTTGGCATTTGTCTTTTTATCATTATTTTATTTTCTCAAAGTTTGTTCAGGGTCGTGGCAAGTTTTCACATTTTAATTGATATTTTTTTGTAATTATCTGTACTACAGGTATCAGTTTTCTAATGTTCTGCTTGTTTATCGTTTTATTTGTCGTTAGTAGTAGTAGTAATAGTAGTAGTAGTGGCAGTGTTAATACCTCCGGCACCATTAATCATGAAGAGAGACTTAAATGCAAGCAGTGCTACAAAGACTCAACACGGATGCCAACACTTAGCATTAGCAGCACCACCTTGACAGTTACTTTTTACCCCGGACACACTGAAGCATAAAGAATCACACATTGAGAGCGAGGGAAGGGGAAATTTACATGTACAGATTCACCTTGATATCTGAACACACTCAAACTCTCTGCGTTCCTTCGCTGGCTACTTTTTCTTCCAATATTCTTAATGAAGTTTAGTCCCTCTCTCTCTCTATCTCGTATATAAGACTTCTAATACGTTTGCTTAAAGTGTCTCAGATCAGCGGAATTATTCACCTCATAAAACACCTAATAAGTGATCGTGTTTTCTTGTTCTCTCCCCTGTTAATGTAATGCAGTCTCGTCTCACTATTGTCTTCTTGTAGTCCTCTTATCTGCTGCTTCCAGTGTGATGACTTTAGTTTGACCAAATCACGAGAATTATTCACCATGGTAAAAAAATATAAAAAAAAAGAGTAATATCCTACTTTCTCTCTCTCTCTCTCTCTCTCTCTCTCTCTCTCTCTCTCTCTCTCTCTCTCTCTCTCTCTCTCTCTCTCTCTCTCTCTCTCTCTCTCTCTCTCTCTCTCTCTCTCTCTCTCTCTCTCTCTCTCTCTCTCTCTCTCTCTCAGTAAATGCACTGCAGTCCCATTTCTCTGTCGCGTCTTGCTGTCTTGTTACGTGTCTTCCAATGTCTCTACTTGTGGTTCTCCAGATTATGAGAACTATTCATTATGCTTTGATATATACCCTTATATTTTACCTTTTTCTTATTTTTCTCCTCGGTGAATACTCGTATATTGCTGTCTCATTTCCCTGTCGCCTCTTGCTGTCTAGCTATGTGCCTTCCAGTAAGTTTACTTGAAGATTTTTAAAATTATGACGATTACTCTCCACTCAAAGAAACCCAATATTTGTCTTTTTTTCTCTCGCTCTCTCTCTTTTGTTCACCTTAATGGATGTATTGCACTCCCACCTCTGTATCACCTTTTAGAATCTTGGTTCGCGTCTTCTAGTAAGTTTACTTTATTTTTTGGTTTAATTATGGCGATTACTCTCCACTCAAAGAAACCCAATATTTTTCACTTTTCCCTGTTTTTAGAACCCCGATTAATGCGTTGCACTCCCACCTGCGCATCGCCTTTTAAGATCTTGGTACGCTTCTTCCTATACTCGTATGTCTACTTGAAATTTCTAAAATCATAAAGATTACTTGGTTGGAGGAAACCCAATGACCACTCTGGGTTTAGCCTGAGCCTCACTTAGCCAGGTACTCCCTCAAGACAGTGGGGACTCACCTGTGTCTCACCTGGAATTAGTGTCCCCCGTGAGCCACTATAACTGTTTTCAGGCGAGGCAAAACATCTCGTCTGTTCACCTGAGAATTTTTCCCCGTGAGGCTCGCCGTGGCTCACCTGTCTCTGGCTCAAGCCGGATCAGAAGGCCGGGTTTTTCGGCTCCGGAATATTGCGATTGTAATGATTATCTAATTACAGGAGCCGTGTTTCTGTGGAAGGGTGGCAGAGAGAGAGAGAGAGAGAGAGAGAGAGAGAGAGAGAGAGAGAGAGAGAGAGAAAAGAAGGGAGGGAAGATGAGGTGGTGCCGAATTCTTTTCTATTTCTTACTTCCTTTTCTTTCTTTTCTTTATTATCGAATTCTAATCTCCAGTACCTTCACCATCGTCACTTGTTGTTTTTCTTTTCTTTTTTTTTCTGCTGCTGCTGCTGCTTGTTGTTACTGTTGCTCTTGTTCTTTTCTTATCATTATTTCCCTCTTCATTTTTCTTCTTCCTCATCCTCTTCTTTTTCCTCTTCCTCTTCTTCTTACCGTTCAATATTTCGAGTCTTTTTCTCCCTAACGCTTGTGCTACATATTTTCTTGCTGCGTAGACAGGACAAAAAAAAAAAAAAAAGAAAAAAGAAAAGTTTAAGAAATGGTTTATTTTCAATTTCTGTCGCAACCAAAAAGTATATATAATATTGACAGTGTGTTCTTCTCTGTCTCGTGTATTACTTTTGGTCTTCCCTTCATAGATATCTTTCGTTGATTTCCATGCATTTTGTGTGTGCGTGAATAGCTGTCTTTATAAATAGTTCATGCTAGCAGGAGAGTGTGAATTTCTCCATCTCTCCTTTCTCTGTAGTTCCTCCCTGTCACTTTGGTCGCCCCATTTACCTCCATTCTCTTCTCTCCTCCTTATAGTGGAAGAGCTTAGTGGAGGAATAAGAGCGAAGGGCCAGGAGGAGAGATGACAGCTAAGACCTTAATTGATTGACGGATTAACTGATTGATTTACCGTTCCATAAATCAATCATTGTCGACTTTCTTAACTGTGATGCATTTTGTTATCTTCGCTCCTGACTCATCTCTTTCACGTAGCTCACCTTTGATATAGTGTTGTATTCTCTCTTTATCACCTTCCTTAAATGTGATTCTTCCATTTGTCTTTACTCTTCCCTCGACTTCTTCACTTCTGAGCACATTTAGTACCGCACCAGGTATCGCTCTATCCGTTTTTAGCAATAACTGCCTCTTAACCCTTTCACTGATCGGTAATTTTTCTCATAATCACCTAGAAGTTTATATTTATTTATCTTTCTATTTAATTTTTGTACCACAGTCTCTTGAATTATTTTCTTGGGCATGGAAAAGACGAAATAAATCTCCTACTCTCTGTTTCCTGTGTACCAAACAAGCATTTTTTTTTCTCTGCAATGTTTCAAATGTTAACAAAAAAGACGATCATTGCAGAGAAAGGGTTATCTATCCATTTAGTACTCAATGACTGGCTAACCCTTGAAGACAATCATTCCTGTTGCCTTTATTTTATCTGTTTGACTGTGAAATGAATTCCCATTTCTATAAAAGTACCCATGAACTACCTAACAACTACCTAATAACTATCCAATAACTAGCCATCCCCTTACTTAACCTATACACAAACCCTCCCACCTTCCCCATACAGTGAACCCAACGACACCCTCACCAACCTTCCCTAAGGCTTTACATAATGTCCAGGTGACGTAAGTAGCTTAGTTCAACCTTTCTCTTTCTCTCCTGTAATGGGCCGCGGCCTCCCTGCTCACCACCAGCTCTTGTGCCACGCCAAAACACTCAGGTTCCCCTCTGTGCTGCCGTGCGTCCCTGCAGCCTCCTTCCATTCACTGTAGGGGGGATACGGAGAGAAATCTATTCACCCGGACTCTACCGTATCTAATTCCTCATTCTTCCCTCGGCCTTCCTCGAGTTAAAAGTCAGTCAGGAATCAGGAATTAGTCTGTTTCATAAGAACATTCTCTTCTCCTCCTCCTCCCTCTCCGCCTTCTCTCCGCCCCCACGTTGTTTCCATGTGACTCCCTGCCCGTCTCACATTCAGATTATCGTCACACCTCGTCCCATTCACCTCATTTGCTCAAGATTTTTTGCCCATTGGACTTTTTTTTCGTGATTCTTATCTGGGATTCTTTACTTCCTCTTCTTCTTCCTCCTCTTTCTGCTTCGTCCTCCTCCTCCTCCTTTTCAGGGTTTCATAATACCTTCCTGCATCTTTTTTTTCTCATTTTTCGCTGTATTATTTGTTTTCTTCCTGACTAGAGAGAGAGAGAGAGAGAGAGAGAGAGAGAGAGAGAGAGAGAGAGAGAGAGAGAGAGAGAGAGAGAGAGAGACTTGCAATACACTTTTAACGTGGAGAATTGTAGAGGAGGATTAGTGTAATGGGATTGTCAAGTAAGGGAGGGTTGAGGGTGAGCGAGTGTCCTGCTGCGTCCATCTTGAAAGGTTGAGAGAGAGAGAGAGAGAGAGAGAGAGAGAGAGAGAGAGAGAGAGAGAGAGAGAGAGAGAGAGAGAGAGAGAGAGAGAGAGTCCTGGTCCTCCATCACTAAAGGTTGTCTCTACGATGGCCTCAAATGTCCACCCTCTTACTTCCCTCTCTCTCTCTCTCTCTCTCTCTCTCTCTCTCTCTCTCTCTCTCTCTCTCTCTCTCTCTCTCTCTCTCTCTCTCTAAGAAAAGAGGCTGATTTATAAGTTCAAACATGTTTTTCTTTTTTTCTCTCGGTCTTTACAAAATTTTCTTTACGTAATAATTAAGAGAGTATTTCCAACAGCTCTTCCTTAAGTTTCTTCTTCATTTTCATTTTCATTTTCCATTTTTTTTTTTTTTTTGACGTACCTGTAATGCTTCCTTCACCTGTCAGGATTTCTCTTGCAAGATTCGTAACCCCTTTCACCCCCTCCTGCAGCTGCTCCTCCTTCTCTTCCTCCTCTTTCAAACATTTCGATTTACTCCTTCCTGTTTTTTTTTTCTGTTGTATCTCTAATTGGTTCCTCGTGTTATCTCTCCCCCGTGAAAATGTAGTAGCGTCTTTCCCTGTGTGTCTTAATTGCTTCCCTATATCTCCTGCTTTCCCGGGGCATTTTTTTTTTTCGTTCATTCCTTCCACCGCCACTTTTTTTTTTTTTTGTCTTCACTTTCCTTCCTATTTAAATGCAATGCACGTGATTTTTTACTTCTTACTGTCTTTCTCTTCTGTCTACTACTACTAATAGTAATAATAATTGTTTTGCTGGTGATGGAGCTTCCTCATTCTCCCTGCATTGTCTTCCATCTTTTTTTCCTCTCCTGGTTTTTTCCCTGGTCCCTACCCATGACTTTTACTGCGTGTGTCATACTGGAGCAGCGCAGCGCCGCCTGGGAGACCTTTGAGGGAATCAGGGAATATAATGGATGGTGCGCTGCTGGGCGTGTTTTTCCCTCGCCTCTGTGGGCTCAGTAACCCGCCTTGAGGTAAGCAGGTTAAAAATTAAGGACGCTCTTGCGGGTCCGCTGGATTCAACTTAGCGGTAACGTAAGGAAACATAACAGTAAAAAGAAGGGAAAATGTTATATATGAATGAGTAACACCATTGTCAGTGTAATTATGAATGCAATTTTCTAGAATAAATACAAATTAAAAGACATTTCCAGACCTGCTATTTTTTTTTTAATGTAAATAAGGACACTTCCTGAATAATAATGAATAAAGAACTTTATTAAAAACTTAATCTGAATATCGAAGAATAATATAAAAGTAAATAAATATTTCGTTTAAAGACATAATCCCAAAACACATTTATAAACACTGATGACTCCATCTTGAACACAGGCGAAGATGAGATAAGAAGTTATTAAGAGCAAAATCGAAATAACCAATAAAGTCAACCACAAAAATTATCAACTGTTTTTTTTTTTCGCACAAATTATAACAACCTCCCCCAAAAAAAATATATAAATAAATAAATCCTGACGAAAGTAATACGGCTATTAACACCGCAAATATTTACCTTCTCGATAACAAAAATGGAACACTGGCAAATACTGGATGAACTGTGGACGAGGAGGAGGAGGAAGGAGGAAAAAAAAAATAACCCTCATGATATTAAAAGGAAAAGATAGAAAGAAAAAAAAAATAGAAAACCAGAGCGACCTAAGGTGAGAGCCATAAAATAGAGGAGATACTCATCTAAACAGCCACTAAGTACGCCCCTCCGGAATACTGATACGGGTTAGAAGGTAAGGAAAAAAAGAAAGAAACGAAGAAAAAAATAAAAGACTTGCGTATTACTATTGCTGAAGAGAGATGAGGACATTGCTGTGTGTTCTGAGGCAGGCTGGTGGTGATGGTGGTGTATCAGTAGTAGCAGTAGGAGTAATAGTTAAAAGCAGTGGTAGTTTAATAATAGTAAATAATACTGATAGCGTGTTTAATTGGTAGTTGTTTTCATTTAATTGTGATTAGTAGTTTTTAAAATGTTCTTGATTTTCTTCCTCTTTTCATATACTTTTATTTCCTTTCTACTAAATATACTCGAGTTTTGTTCCCTTCTTTATCTGTATTCTGTCTATCATCATCCTTATTGTTCTTGTTGTTCTTTCCTTCTCGTGTACTTTGCTTTATCCTTTTTCTAAATATACTCAGTTTTCCTTTTGTCTTCATCACTATTCTCTCTATCACCATCCTAATTGTTCTTGCTGCCCTTCCTTCTTTCCTGAATCGTCTATCTTACGTTTCTAAGTATACTTTAATATCTCCTCTTCACCTCCCCATTATTCTCTCTGCTGTTCTTCCTCTCCTTCCGAACCGTCTCTCTCACCTTTCCAAACATGCTCTCATTTCCTCTCTCTCTCTCTCTCTCTCTCTCTCTCTCTCTCTCTCTCTCTCTCTCTCTCTCTCTCTCTCTCTCTCTCTCTCTCTCTCTCTCTCTCTCTCTCTCTCTCCCCAATCCTTTTCCTTATCATCTCTTTAATCATTCTAATCATCATCCCACGCACACCTGTCCCCCACACACACCTGCCTCGCTGACCCCTTCACCTGTGCTCGATACCCGCCCCAGCCTCCGCCCCTTCCCCCCACAAGGACACCCTTCATTACCTTCACTGCCTCACCCACTCCTTCCCACACACACACACACACACACACACACACACACACACACACACACACACACACACACACACACACACACACACACACACACACACACACACACACACACACACACACACACACACATACAGTTTTCTTTATCTACATTTGCGGTAAACTAGATCAGAGAGAGAGAGAGAGAGAGAGAGAGAGAGAGAGAGAGAGAGAGAGAGAGAGAGAGAGAGAGAGAGAGAGAGAGAGAGAGAGTACTTTAATTGTTCTTGGGAGAATTGAGATGTGGAACTTGAATACACACACAGATAGTTATCTCCTCCTCCTCCTCCTCCTCCTCCTCCTCCTCCTCCTCCTCCTCCTCCTCCTCCTCCTCCTCCTAGACGTTATCATAATCTTCCTCATATCTATTTATCATATCCGAGTGGGTTTATATCACTCATTCTTTCTATCTTTTCTCTTCCATTTTTCTCCTCATCCTCCTCTTCCTCCTCCTCCACTCAAGGACACACAGTAATAAATCACACATGCCTTATTGCGTCCATGCCTGAAGTAATACATAAATCATTGCTCTCTCTCTCTCTCTCTCTCTCTCTCTCTCTCTCTCTCTCTCTCTCTCTCTCTCTCTCTCTCTCTCTCTCTCTCTCTCTCTCTCTCTCTCTCTCTCTCTCTCTCTCTCTCTCTCTCTCTCTGACCCCAGCGCAGGTGTAAGGTTACCTGGAAGTATCCCCGTGTTCTTATCTGTCACCTCAATCAGCTGCGCGAGGGAGGAGATGCAGGTGAAGGAAAGGAGGAGGAGGAGGAAGTGGTGGAGATGGTGGTAGTGGGTGGTGGTGGTGGGGGTCGGGGTGGAGAACGGAAGATGGAAGTAAAGGAGGAGAGAAGGATGGCAGAAGTAAATGGTTGGAGAGAGAGAGAGAGAGAGAGAGAGAGAGAGAGAGAGAGAGAGAGAGAGAGAGAGAGAGAGAGAGAGAGAGAGAGAGAGGAGTTAAGGCAGGTAATAGGCACTTAATGTTCCTTAGATGACGTTTACAGGCGTGTGTGTGTGTGTGTGTGTGTGTGTGTGTGTGTGTGTGTGTGTGTGTGTGTGTGTGTGTGTGTGTGTGTGTGTGTGTGTGTGTGTGTTTCATTTGAAGTGAAGTGACACCCACCGTTAGGAACGCACCCTTTCACACACACACACACACACACACACACACACACACACACACACACACACACACACACACACACACACACACACACACACACACACACCAAGAACAGGGTACATTTTCACACGTAAATTTGCACATTCATAGACTTGTCCACGCAGATACACACACACACTTAGTTACACACACACACACACACACACACACACACACACACACACACACACACACACACACACACACACGGTCACACCCACGTCCACACACATCATGATTTGCACGCAGTTCCGCTTCTATCCGAAGAGACGTAAGAGAGAGAGAGAGAGAGAGAGAGAGAGAGAGAGAGAGAGAGAGAGAGAGAGAGAGAGAGAGAGAGAGAGAGAGAGAGAGATGAACGATTAAGTGTGTTTGCATGATTGTTTGGCACACATATGGACTTACACACACACACACACACACACACACACACACACACACACACACACACACACACACACACACACACACACACACACACACACACACACACACACACACACACACACACAATGTTATCAGCACGAAACGTAAACAAAATAAAAGCAAAATTCACAGTCTCCTTTTAAACACTAAGATTTATTTTTCTTTCTCTCTCTCTCTCTCTCTCTCTCTCTCTCTCTCTCTCTCTCTCTCTCTCTCTCTCTCTCTCTCTCTCTCTCTCTCTCTCTCTCTCTCTCTCTCTCTCTCTCTCTCTCTCTCTCTCTCTCTCTCTCTCTCTCTCTCTCTCTCTCTCTCTCTCTCTCTCTCTCTCTCTCTCTCTCTCTCTCTCTCTCTCTCTCTCTCTCTCTCTCTCTCTCTCTCTCTCTCTCTCTCTCTCTCTCTCTCTCTCTCTTTTCCCTATCAAGTCCCCAAGACCACTCTTCAAGTCCCCCTCCTCTTTCTTCTTCCTCCTCTTGCTCCTCCTCTTCTCTCTCTCTCTCTCTCCCTCACCGGCTTCATAAAAAAAAAAAACTAATTCCTTTTATCTCTTACACTCTTATCAGTTGATCTCTGCATTGTTAGGACAGTGGGCTTATCTGTTGGGCTTGTGGGCTTCAGTGGGGTGTTGGAGAATGGTATGTTGAGGAAGAGGAGGAGGAGGAGGAAGAGAAGAAGGATGGGGAGGAGGAGGAGGATTCAATGTTGGAGGTTTTTCAGGAGGAGGATGAGAGGAAAGGTTATGAGGAGGAGGAGGAGGAGAAGGAGAACAACGAAAGTTATTTACATGTTAATTAACTTTATTGTACCACTTGGCTCTTGACAATACGTGTACTTCATTGGAGGAGGAGGAAGAAGAGGAAGAGGTGGTGGTGATGGTGATGGTGATCGGGAGGCGGGCTGCTGATGTACTCGTAAGGTTGCATGAGAGAGAGAGAGAGAGAGAGAGAGAGAGAGAGAGAGAGAGAGAGAGAGAGAGAGAGAGAGAGAGAGAGAGAGAGAGTTGCTGCTATCTTTGGTCAGTGGAGTGGATGATAATTTATTCTTGATCGTCACCTGTTCTCGTCTTGCACTCCCTGGCTCTTCGTGTCTCCACTGGCCACACACTCACCTCAACGAGATTCATCCTTCCCCAGCCGTTGCGTGTGTTATTTCAGCTAAAGTCTCGGTGGAAGTGTAGGCAGTGCAGTGGATATTCCCATAGTATTTTAGTTCTTTAGTAGTGTTTGTGGAAGAAATCGGGTGCGAAATTTTTGGAAGTAACTTATTTTTCTTCCTCGCGTTTTCTTCACATGGAGAGAAAAGGGAAAGTTTCATTCGTTTTGAATCTCAAGGTTGAGAATAAAATCACTTATGTTTAATTCGTTTGACTTGGAATTAGCTATTAGATGTTGATATATTTCATAATAGATGTTAATATATTTCATAATTGTTTTTTTTTTTTATATATATTTATAAATCACCAACGTTCTTTTAGAAAATAAACTTTCTGTTTTTTCAGCTTCAAGATGGAGTTGCCCATGAAATATTAATGGTTCGGGAGAGATAATCTGATCTTTCGTTCTCATTTATATATTTTTCCTTCATGTGGCGAAATAAAGGAAAGTTTTGATCCAGGTTTTATGTGAAAATAATGGCCTCGTCGCTAGAACAAATGCATGATTTTATTTCCGAGCTGAATTTTATATTATACACACACATGCACGCACGAATTTTACTTATAAAAATATAGAGGACACTGCAATGAAATAAATGCGTTCGGCGAAGGAGACTAAAAGTAAATTCATGCAGGAAGAAAACTGGAGCATGATAATTCCCATCCCACGTTGCGAGACAGACAAAGTAAATCAAGAAATAATATAGACGTGAAGATGAAGCGTAAAGCAAGAAATCTGGGGAAAGCCCGAAAATATTCCCCCCAAAAATATTAACATTCAGGGGAAACTATTCTGTCCATGCACACTGACAAAAGAAAACGGGTCTTACTAGGTGGAAGAGAGGAGAGGTGAAAGGAGGGAGGGTAGGAGTGTGGAGGAACAGGACGAGGAGGACTGTAGGAGTGGATGAAATGGAGTAAGGTAGTGGATGGTTCGACAAGTGAGTGTGGAATAGATAGAAGGTGAACGTAAGGTAGAGAAATAGAGTGAAATAGTGATGATTGGGTGAAGAAAGTTAGAGGGTGAATATCTAAACTTAGAATGAGATTGTAGGGTGATTAAGAATGGGAACACGTACAATCTAGGTCCAAAATAGGGTGAAAAGGGATGATTAGGGTGAAGAAAGATTAAGAAGATAAATTAGATTGAAATTTACATGATGAATAAGGATGAGAACGAGAAAAAATAGGGCGCAGATTGAGTGTGGACGTATAGTGAATGAAAGGATGAAAAAAGCGAATAAAATAGGAAGAAAGCAAGAATAAGGGAGAAGAAAGTTAAATAAAATATGGGAAGTAAATAAGGAAATGATATGCTGGGCGAATCAGGGTGAGAGGGAGAGAAAATTAGCATGCAGGGTGAGGGTGTGGCGGAGAGGGAGATAAGAGGGCGGAGGGAGGCATGGAGGCAAAGGGGGAGTGTGAGGGGTAGAGATAAGAGGGCGCAGGGGCGAGGGAGGTGGGCGGCCTATGTCTGTCTGTTCTCTATCTGGTGGCGTTGATTTACCTCCTTCATTAGCAGGCGCCCCCACCCACTGCCTGCCCCGCAGCCACCCACGCCGACCCACCCACCCTCCCACCCGCCGCCCACTCCACACCTTACCACAGCTGCTCCACCCTACCATCCACTTTCCTTTTTATCTTCGTACCCACTGCCCATCCACTCCACCCATGCGCCCCTTGCCACCCACAGCTCGCTTCCACCGTGTATCTGCCCGCCTCGCCTCGTCCATCTCCCGATACGCGCAGGAGTCGCTTCAGTCCGCCCACCAACCATCACCCACCGCCGGCCCACCTGCCCCCGTCCAGCCGCCCATTAACGCGTAATTAAAGACCTGTTGTAAGCAGTTTAATAGTTCTTTTTAGTGTTTTGTTTGGCGATTATAAACTTTTTGTCGCTTACTAATTAATGCGGGTTTTTTTTTTGGTCCATCTTATCTTTCGCGTTACAGAGTTTTCTTCCTGGCCTGGTGAGCAACACTCGCGGTGGGTTGTTATGTTCTTCCATGATTACTGATGCTTGACCTCTCCAGATTGCTGTTATGAATCACGGATTTCAACTTTTTTTCTTTTTCCAACACTAAATATTTTATTCTTTGAGGGCATAATGAAGTCTCATGAGAGGAGTGCAGTGTTGTAGGAGTTTTAGTGATTCTGGCGGTGGTGGTGGTACGCTTGCCAGAGGAGTAGTATGAGTAGTGGTGGTGGTGGTGACAGTAACAACCGCACCAGGGTAGTGATAGCATTGGTAGTGGTGGCGGTAAAAATAGCTACACCAGAAGCAGCAGCAGCAGGTGCTGCGAGCAGAAAAAAAAATGGCAGCATGAATAGCATGACCAGCAGGAGCAACAGCTGCTACTGCAGCAGTACTGGCAGCAGGAGCAGCCATAGGAGGGTTGCGTCAAATTAACAAGCCTCTCACCTGGTGCTCGGCCCCGACACACGCCCGACGACTCACCTGTCTCATTACTGCCCCTTATCTTCCTTCACCTGCCGCGCTGCCGCCGCCCCTCCCCCCTCCGCATCAGGCGTTCACTAGGACCAGTGGTAGTAGATGCCTCGGTAGGAGGCAGATATATTAGTGAAATTTGTTGATACAGCAGCAGCAGCAACAACAACAGTAGTAGTAGTAATAGTAGTAGTAGTAGTAGTAGTAGTAGTAGTAGTAGTAGTAGTAGTAATGTCACAAGTTTTTCTAGTCATAAAAGTAGTTGTTGCAATATGAGTAGATGTTATGATTGTCCTCCTCCTCCTCCCTTTCTCTCAGCCGCACCCTTGCCTACTTCCAGATTCAAACCCACTGGTGGCACCGCGATATCTTCCCTTCCTATGCAATCTGTGTAATCCACCTTCTCCTCCTCCTCCTCCTCCTCCTCCTCCTCCTCCTCCTCCTCCTCCTCCTCCTCCTCCTCCTCCTCCTCCTCCTCCTCCTCACGTTTCTGCCTCACGTTGATCTGGGCGCCTTTCCCTCACGCCTCCGTGCCCCTCGCCCTGCATCCCTCACCGCCGCCCTCCGCATGTGGCCGAGACGTTCAATCAGATAATGAGGAGGGAGACAGATGAGGGAGGCGTGGGTGAGGATACACGCCTCTCTCACTCCTCTCACTCTCTCCCTCATTTCCTCACTACCTGCTCCCGACGACGACTCCCTTTCTCCCTCTCTCTCTCCTTCCCTCCCTTCTCACTGCACTCATTCTGTCGCCTCCGATCACTTGTCTCATTCATCATGTGTTTCCTCTCACTCATTCACTCTCATTTTTTTCTGTTCCTTATCTCACGTCTGTCCTTCACTCATTGTGCTCATTAATTCCTTGATCTTGCTTCTGTAAATGGTGTGTTTTCATTGTTGTTGCTTATTATCATTATTATTACGGTGTTGGTATTGCTGTCCATATTATATTGAGTAGCATTTTTTTCTATATTGTTTGATTATTTTTCATAACTTTTAACGTTTATTTCGATTTGTTATGCAGCATTTTGTTGATATCAAATTTTGTCCATTGTTTTTCAGATGCACTTCTTCTTGTTCATTGTTTTCCTTCTCTTTTCATTAGTTTCCATCATTGACGTGGGCATAGATGTCAGTTCCTTTGCTTCATATCATTATCATACTTCAGGTTGTCTTGTCTTAAATATATTTCTTTAATCGACTGTGTGCTTATCATGAATTATTTTTAAGTTATCTATGCTCAAGTAAACCACTCCATTGAACAACTTTCCTCTTATTTATGATGCTTACTGTTTTGCATATTATAACCACAGCATATAATTATGTAACCTTATTTATTCATATTTCTCATTTCTTACCGTCCATATTTGCTTTCTACTGCTGATCCTGGTGCGTATTATTATTATTATTATTATTATTATTATTATTATTATTATTATTATTATTATTGTTGTTGTTGTTGTTGTTGTTGTTGTTGTTCCTCTTGTTGTTGTTCGTCTTTGTTGTTCTTGTTATTGCCAATATCATCCTTATTAACATTATTACCCAACACAGCTCTTACCAAACATTATATAACCTAATTCTTCGCATTCCCCTTGCCCTTACTACGTCACCACTACTATTACCCTGCCTCGCACTTCACCACCACCACCACCACCACCACCACTACTCTCTGCCTCATCCCTCACTTTTACCCAGGATTACTGTTACCCAACAATACTGTATAACTCATCTGTTACTTTTACTCGGCATAATATTATTCTTGTGTTAATTTAATGCTGCATCTAACTTGTGCCCTCTGAGTAAGGCGGTCGAGACCCACTTCTGTCTATGT
>NC_087159.1:29832500-29850000 GCF_035594125.1 Scylla paramamosain | reverse complement strand
TACTGTAGGTCTTTGGTCCATGGAGGAACAGCATTAGAGGTGTTGGGTATTCAGAGGTTGTTTGTAAGTAATTAGTAGCGTTATCTGGAGGAGACTAAGAGCAGAGGAAGAAAAGGAAAGATAAGAAAGATAAAAAAAAAAGAGGAAAATATGAGCGGTAGAAATTAGAAAGAAAGAAAAATCATGAAGTTAAATAGATGAAAGTAAAAAAAAGGTAATAAAAAAGAAACACGTCGGATAAACAAAACGGAGATCGAAAACAAAGAAATAGAATAAAATAAAGGAAAAAGATAAATAAGTAGGTGACATTGAAGAAAACAAATATTCGTGTATAAGAAAGAAAATACATTAGAAAAAAAATATATAAACAAAAAACAATAAAAGAACCCCACTAAAATAATTCAGTAGACGGCAAAGATAAGATAACAACGCCACGAACACAGAGAAAGTAGAAGGTGTCTGGAAATAGATGTTGAGGCCGGAACAGGTGTGAAGCAAGGTAATGAATCACAGCCAGGTGTCCTTAGTACATCCTGACTGAGAGAGAGAGAGAGAGAGAGAGAGAGAGAGAGAGAGAGAGAGAGAGAGAGAGAGAGAGAGAGAGAGAGAGAGAGAGAGAGAGAGAGAGAAGGGGGTGGTTATCTTAATGCTGGAAACAATGAGGGAATTATAAAGATGTGTATCAGAAAGGTGAGGGAAACAAGATGTGTGTAGATACAATTGTTTTGACCCACCTTCTGCTGGCCACTGCCTGTAATATATTAGATTCGTGACCTTCCACTCCTCCTCCTCCTCCTCCTCCTCCTCCTCCTCCTCCTCCTCCTCCTGTCCTGTTGCTGCCCCTGTTATTGGTATTGTTGTTGTTGTTGTTGTTGTTGTTGTTGTTTTTGTTGTTTATCCTCTCATGTCTTCCTAACCCCTCCTCCTCCTCCTCCTCCTCCTCCTCCTCCTCCTCCTCTTCCTCCTCCTCCTCCTCCTCCTCCTCCTCCTCCTCCTCCTCCTCCTCGTGCTCATAAGAACGCTACGGAAGAAAAAAATAATTCAGAAAAAAAGCAGGAAATCAAGGAAATATGTATACAACTTTCACTCTCGTTTCTGCATTTTTTCTCAGTCTGTCCAGAATAATTTGCTTTGACCTTTTGCCTTATTCATCGTCCTGCCGCGGGGGGGGGAGGGGAAGGGGTAGCGGAGGAGGAGGAGGAGGTGGAAGAGGAGGAGGAGGAGAAGGAGGAGGAGGAGGAGAAGGAGAGGGCTTCGAGGTAGGAAGAGGACGGAAGAGATTACGAAGCTCACACACACACACACACACACACACACACACACACACACACACACACACACACACACACACACACACACACACACACACACACACACACACACACACACACACACACACACACACGTACTTACATACACCTACCCAAAAAAAGGAAGCAATAATGATAATAAGCTCCTGCGAGTTAACCTTGAATATATCTAAGATTTTTTTCTCTACAGCTAAGCCGTCTGCTCCTCCTCCTCCTCCTCCTCCTCCTCCTCCTCCTCCTCCTCCTCCTCCTCCTCCTCCTCCTCCTCCTCCTCCTCCTCCTCACTACGCATCGCATACCACACACACACACACACACACACACACACACACACACACACACACACACACACACATACACACACAAGTAGCAGTAGTATAGATGAATAGATTCGGGTGAAAGAGTAGACACGGATTAATAGAGTTAGGAGAGAGTCGCGTGCAGGGAGAGGACGAGGAGGGAGAAAAAAATGGAGAGAAACTGCTTTGGACACACACAGACACGGGTTCAGGTGGGAGTGGCAGGTAAATGTATTAGGTCCGGGCGACAGGTATCGTTATGTCAGGGAGTTGAGGCAAGACAATGCAAGGAAAACACGAGCCTGGAGATTAGATAAAGTAAAGGTAGCAGAAGATTTGTCACAGGTAATAGCGGGGAATAACTTGTGTGTGTTTGTGTGTATGTGAGAATGCATGCGTGTGTGTGAGATGGGAGAGAGAGAGAGAGAGAGAGAGAGTGAGTCATTGTCAGAGAGAGAGACAGATGAGGGTAAATATAGGAGGAGAAAGGACAATAACACACACACACACACACACACACACACACACACACACACACACACACACACCGCTGGAATGATAGTAATAATAATGGAATGAAGTAATAATAGTGGCAATAATAGTACAAATAGTAGTAGTAGTAGTAAGGAGGAGGAGGAAGAGGAGGAGACACAGGAGGAGCAGGGTAATAGTATTAGTAGTAGTGATAGTAATGACACTTTGTTATCTCCTTCAGTGAAAAATACCGAGAAAAAATAATATCGTTCCATATAAGAGATGAGGCGCAAGAAAAATATAAAATGTCCACTTGGCGCAGCGAGAAAAGTTAGGCACCCATAATTAGGGAATCATGACGCTGGACATTATAAGAACTGCGAGGCTGACTTTTGTGCTGAGAGAGAGAGAGAGAGAGAGAGAGAGAGAGAGAGAGAGAGAGAGAGAGAGAGAGAGAGAGAGAGAGAGAGAGAGAGAATATCAATAATTAACCAAAAGACTACGAAAATTACGTTATTGAGTTTAAAAAAATAACTGGAGAGGTTGATTTAGAGAGAGAGAGAGAGAGAGAGAGAGAGAGAGAGAGAGAGAGAGAGAGAGAGAGAGAGAGAGAGAGAGAGAGAGAGAGAGAGAGAGAGAGAGAGAGAGAGAGCAAATCGGTACCCAAATAAACACCACAAAAACCACATTGTTCCCTTCACCTACCTTTAGCCAACGCTCCTAGACTAAGCCACAAAATTCCTTCAGTTTCCCTTGACTTCCTATCGCCTTCATTACGTTTTCTTTCCTAACCTCTTTATGCAACATTTTCCCCCTCATATTTTTCTTACTAATCCGTCGCCTCTTAGACTGAAAAGTGCAGGGTAATTAAGGTGATGGATGACTTACCTGTCCAACTTAAGTTCAGGTAGGCTTTTGTACTCCTTGCCTGGCACACACCTGCCCGGCTGCCTTATTACCTGTGCTTGATTAATGGTGCCGGATAGGTGCTCCAGGTGTCACGGGGCAAGATGCTGTTGTTTGTCTACCTGTTTGTTTGTTTGTTTGTTTGTTTGTTTGTTATTTGTGGTGTAATTGGGTGTTTTTATGTAGTTTGCTTTCTTTTTCTGTCTCTTTCATAAGTTTTAAATATGTTTCGTGATTTTTTTCTTTCTATAGTATGTTTCGGAGTCGGTTGTTTGCTCTCTCTCTCTCTCTCTCTCTCTCTCTCTCTCTCTCTCTCTCTCTCTCTCTCTCTCTCTCTCTCTCTCTCTCTCTCTCTCTCTCTCTCTCTCTCTCTCTCCTTCCTTTTTGCGCGTCTTCCCGGGGCAATATTATGTCCGCGCTGAGACTTAACGGTTGGATCAGTAATAATTTGGGCCACTTTTTCTCCTCCTATTTTTCTCGCTTTTAAATAATGTTTATGTGGTGGAGAGGGTGGGCAGGCGATACACACACACACACACACACACACACACACACACACACACACACACACACACACACACACACACACACACACACAGACAGATAGAGAGAGAGAGGGGCGCGCACACACACACACACACACACACACACACACACACACACACACACACACACACACACACACACACACACACACACACACACACACACACACACACACACACACACACACACAAGGTAAAATAGTGCAGCAGAATGGCAGGAACACACACACACACACACACACACACACACACACACACACACACACACACACAGATACACGAAGATGATTGTCGAGATTTCAATCCATTGTAAGAAGGAATCTCTCTCTCTCTCTCTCTCTCTCTCTCTCTCTCTCTCTCTCTCTCTCTCTCTCTCTCTCTCTCTCTCTCTCTCTCTCTCTCTCTCTCTCTCTCTCTCTCTCTCTCTCTCGTGCGGCTTTATGTAAGGCTCTTAAGGAAAAGCTTTCGCAGGTTTCATATCCTTACTTGGGCAAGATTACTTGATGGAACGGCTATCATAATACCCTGTGTGTGTGTGTGTGTGTGTGTGTGTGTGTGTGTGTGTGTGTGTGTGTGTGTGTGTGTGTGTGTGGATAGAAAAGAATATAGACACACCAACAGAAGTCATGAGAAATTCTAACATAATTCTTATAACTTCTTAACTTCACTGGAGAGGCGAATAAACACGGACTTAAATCAAAGGGAAAACAGAAGCGGATGATTAAGATTAGTATAACCATTCTTGTATTTGTGTAAATGTGTGTGTGTGTGTGTGTGTGTGTGTGTGTGTGTGTGTGTGTGTGTGTGTGTGTACAAGTATGATGCATGGAGGCGTGTGCACCTTCACTTGTTTGCGTCTCCACCTACACCACCTGTTCACACTTAACAAAGGTAACAAAGGCTAAATCGAGCACTAAATCTTGCCCAGATCAACACAGACAACAAACACTCGAGCACCACCACAACACCTCGATAAAAAAAAAAAGAACACTTCATAATCTAATAAACTTTTGCGATAGACAGCTTATAAGTAACTTGTTGGGCAGTCGGTAATTGTAAAGACGAGAGAGAAAAAAATAAAAACTTGCAGATACGAATAAACATGACGGCATTTATTACGTGGCATATCACCAACTAGCGGGCGGGTTCGCATCGTTGTGGTGTGGTTGACTCACACGCACCTGGCCGGGTATCATTAGCAGGGTCCTGTTACACTACGCTACCTGGGTTACCTGCGACGCGGGGAAAAAATCGTGTCCGAATAGAAAAACATTTATTGGCCAGGAGCGAAAGTGATGGGTAATTCCTCTTTTGGGGGCGGGGTAAGAAGAAAAAAATAGTGTTAATGATAGATCGTGTCTGGCGCGTGGAGATAACATCTATGTAGGGTAAAGAGGAAGGCAGGAAGGACGTAGGGAGCCAAGGGCGACGGGTATGGGAGGAGGGAGTGTGACCAGGACAAGGAAGGAACTTAAAGCGCCAAGTGACGCCAAAACAAAAACAAGATATTTAAATGTACATGTTAATGCGTTCTTTGTAAATAGGAATGGAACATTTTCATAGGGTGGTTTTGGAAGGTTGCCCGAAAGAAAAGATACAAGTGATTGAGAAATAAGGCAAAGAATGTGTTTAAAAAGCAAAGTACTTAAGTGTAGACTTGTGTTAATGTACGGTGTGTATATAGGATTAGAGAATTCTTATACATTGATTTTATGAGATGAAAATAGACGAGGAAATGGAAGCACACGTGAGGAAGGAAAGTATCGAGTAGAACTGAACCAGAAAATGAGGCACAACAGTTAATGCCAACTTTGTAAATATAAGTAAAGGATTTTACATAATGATTTTAAACGATAACATTAGAACAGGAAAAGAAAATACATGGAAAAGAGACAGGTATGGTTTTGTGAAACTAATAATAGCAAAAAAATAAACTGGTGGCTTAAGAGTGATAATTTATTTATTTTTTTTTATCTTATCTATTTATTTACTTATTATTGAGGTAAGACTCGAGAAAATTAAATTACGCGTGAATTAACAAATGTGTGACTAATAAAGGAAAGGAAAGCCCAGTGACCTGATAAAGAAAGATGGAAATGATAAAATTCGAACAAGGAGGAACAAAAATTTTCTTAATGAAGGACACCTCAGCTTATCAGATTGTACTTTCACTTCATGATTATACATTTTTTTTCGTAATGCACACACACACACACACACACACACACACACACACACACACACACACACACACACACACACACACACACACACACACACACCTGTAATCACCCTGTTATCATAATCTTAACCTCACCTTTGCCCTCCTCCTCCTATTTCCCCTCGTCCTCCTCTCCTCCCCTCCTCCCCACTCCACACATACACACACACACACACACACACACACACACACACTACACCATCCAGAATATCATACTTTTACACTTAACACTGCACAAAGCTTATCAGCACACCTTTCACCACTCTACCTGCCCTTCCTTCGTTCTGCACACACCTGCCCACGCCCACACCTGCACCCACTCACCTGCTGCCGCCTCTGTTTGTGCTGCAGGTAAGTCGAAATTCGTGGAAACTCTTTGCGAAACCTTCATGCCAATAATCTTTTACTCTGTGTTTTTCCTCACTTTTTTTTTTTTTAATCAGAGAGTGAGAGAGGGAGAGACAGAGAGAGAGACTGATGCTTCTACTGATAACAAAACACGAGACACCTTCATAAAGATAAATATTTTCCTTTTTATTTCCCGGTCTTCATTCGCTCCCATGTCCTGTCCAGAGGGCGTTGTCAGACTAAGGGTGAGTGTCCGTCCCTTGACAGCGCCGCCAGCAGCAGCACAGTAGCAGACGCTGACGTAGGGATGCTTGTATACACTCACACACTCGGGGAAATACTTAGTGTATTTTTATTTTTTATTAATTTATTTTTAATATTTTTTAGCGTTTCTGTTGATTTTAATATTGATTTTGTTTATTTTTTGAGGTGTTAGTTTTAATTACTTTTTTTTTCGTTTATAAATTTCTTTTCCTTTTTTTTTTTTGGGGGGGACGATTTTTAGTATTTGAAATTTATTAATGTATGTTTTTCTTTTTTTTTTTTTTTTTTTTTTTTTTACTTTGTCAGTTGTACCATGTTTTTTACCTATGTGTCGTGTTTCTCACTTATATGCCATTGTCGTCGTAAGAATTATCATTATCATCACCATCATCGTCGTTATTATTATTACCACTACTGCTATCACCACCATCACTATTTCCACCATCGACTCGTTCAACCATTCAAAAACTCCATGAATACCCACCGTGGCTCCAGCTCAAGGCTTCACTGTCGCTGCCTGGACGCCTTCACCACGCCACTATAACATTGAGATCCAGAACACTTAGCCAATCACCTTACCCCATTCAAACCTCCCTCTATGATTGGCCAGCTTACTTTCTCCTCGGAAGATCAAGATGCTGTGTGTAGCGAGACCCGTCCATTGAGATAATCCATATTGCTTCTTTTTCTCCTTTTTATGAGCCCCATATCGAGGGACGTGGAGGGCGGCGCGGGGAAAAAGTGTGGACAGGCCCAGGAAGTGATGTCTTGTAGCATTATAGAGAACATGGGGCCAGATTGACCACCATTATACCTTGTTAATGAGGGCTGACACAGGTGATGTAGAGGCAGGTGAAGGTTTGCTGTTTACGTTGCTCAAATAGGGTCACCAGGACGAGGAAGAAGAGGAGGAGGAGGAGGAGGTAGAAATGAGAAAGAAAATAAAGGTGATGAAGGAGCAAACAGAGAAGGAGGAAGAGAAAGGAAGGTAAGGAATTGGGAGGAAAAAGAATAGGTTAATGAAGGGGTGGTACTACTCGTAGGTGAGAGACAAGGAGGAAAGGTTAGTGAAGGAGAGGTGAAGAGGATTAAGAACTGAAGGAGCAAGAAAAGTAAAGAAAAAAAAACAAAATTATGAATGGACAATGAAATGGAATAAAAAAAACAGGGGGGAGACAACCAGTTACTGTCAATCATCTGACAAGGAACCATTTACAAGAAAATTGATTCCATAAAAAAAAAATAAATAAAAAAAAACAATTATGATGAATGAGAAGGGGAAGAAAAGAGACAGAAGAGAACCATTGCCAATCATGATGTCTTAGTTACTGTCTGACTCAACACAGTGATACGCTAAATGGCTGAGTGGCAGGGTGAGTGACGGGCGTTTTCACATCGACTATACATCCACCGCCGGGCAGGATTAATAGACCCATTCTGAGGAGGGCCGCCGCGTGCTGGGGAAAACGGTAGCTCGAGGAATGCTCTCTCAAAGGGGTGACTCTTGCGTGAAGGTTCAGCGAGGAGGGGAAGAAAGGTTGATTAAATACTCAGGTTCTCAGGTAGCAAGTAATTAGCTTAGCACGAGTGTTGCTTCCAGTTTATATTCTAAGTCTTATTTTTATTTGCTGGTCATGATCTTGTCTTTATTTCCTGTTTAGATTTTGTTCGGCGTGTTAATCGCAAATCATTTACCTGTTTCACTTTTTTTTTTTTTTTTTCTTGGTTAACTGGTAACTTAGCGGACCCCCCTTTTTTATTTTTTTTATTGTGTATCCTTGATCGATCTTCATACAAAAAAGTGTTGAAGGTAATTTTTTTTATCTTGTTCTAGTCTCCAGTGTCGATTTTCTTAACTTATGAACAAATGCAAATCGTTAATAGACATCTAAATTTCTATCTGTGTATCTATGTATCTATCTATCTATCTATCTATCTATCTATCTATCTAACATGCTATGGCAAACGTTCAATCTTGAAATACATCCATTCATATATATTTTTCAGCACAGATCGTTTCCTATGTTAAATGGAAAGAGAACTCTAGAGAAAACAACCCAGACAGACAGACAGACACACAGAGAGAGAGAGAGAGAGAGAGAGAGAGAGAGAGAGAGAGAGAGAGAGAGAGAGAGAGAGAGAGAGAGAGAGAGAGAGAGAGAGAGAGAGAGAGAGAGAGAGAGAGAGAGACTTGACGCTTACTTAACACGAGGCAATCCCGTCTGTGTTCTCAACGTGTCAGATCCATTAAACAATCCGCGGTGAGGACGTGATAAGGGCTTAGCTGGGACTGGCAGAGAGAGAGAGAGAGAGGCCAAGAGGTGGAGAGTAGGAGAGAGAGAGAGAGAGAGAGAGAGAGAGAGAGAGAGAGAGAGAGAGAGAGAGAGAGAGAGAGAGGGGGATGAGAAGGGAGAGCGGAGTGTGTAGAGGAGATAGGTAGGTAAATGGAAGGAAGGAAGGGTAGAGAAGGGAAAGCTAGGAGAGAAAGGCAGTTGTTTGACGTAAAGAGGGTGTTTTTACTAGACGCTTGAGAGAGAGAGAGAGAGAGAGAGAGAGAGAGAGAGAGAGAGAGAGAGGGTAGGGGGAGGAGAGTAAGTAGCAATGCGGTACAAGGGAAGGACTGGAGGTGGACGTACCCAGTCGGCTCGCCCTGCTGGACTTGAAAAGGAACCTGACTTGCTTTAATCTGTCACTGAGAGGCGGGACGCATTACTGGGAGCTTCTGTAAACAAGTGTGCCATCTAGCGGGAGGTGGAGATGGAGGAGGAGGAGGAGGAGATACCAGGAAAGAGAAGAAGAATGAACAGGATGAAGAGGAGGAGAGAAGAGGGCAGGAATGAAACGAAAGACGAAAGGCTTCAGTAGAGATGCAGGCAGTACTGTGAGAGAGTGACTTCAGAAATCCTCATGCATGAATAGTGTCTGGTTTGGGTAGAAAAGTGACGATGTGTAACTAAGAGAAAGAGAGATGGAAGGGAAGGAAGGATATAAGAAAATAAGGAAGGAAAGAGGAAAGATGAAGGAAGGAAGGGATGAAGGAAGGAAAGTAACTTCGACATTATTATAACTTTCTCTTACCGGAGCACACACACACACACACACACACACACACACACACACACACACACACACACACACACAAGCATTAATGGTGATGAAAGAGATAATAATACTGTAGTGAACGGTGATGATGGTGATGATAGTGCTTCATTACTAATCACCACCACGAGAGAGAGAGAGAGAGAGAGAGAGAGAGAGAGAGAGAGAGAGAGCACGACGGAAGAGAGGGAGAGATAGAAACCAGGGAAAGGGAGGGAAAGAAGCTTTTCACACCAATCAGAAGTGACCTTGATGATGTCACGGGCATTACGTAAGAGTAGGCCACCCGCGCATGTGTCTGGGCGGTGGGCGGGGCATGAGGCGCATCCCTGAGGCGTGATTGGCGGGCTGGCGGGCAGGTTCGGCATCACCTACCCGGGGCCGCGATAATGTCGGGAGGTGATGGGTCCTCGCGCGTCATGTGCATACTTAAGTGTTTTTTTACCGGTTCTTGAGGGATTTACCGCGTCAGGCACGTCACGGCTGCTGGTTGAGGCCCTAGCGGTGTGTCTGAGGGCGCCAGGATGTGTCTGAAGGCGAGGATGCGGCGGCTACACGATGCTAAAATTGTGGAAGTGACGCGAGGATGGAAGGGCAGAGGCAGGCACCGCGGCTGGCGTGGCGGCGGCGGAGGAGAAAGGTAGTGATTGCTGGATTGTATTTTTTTCTCTCTCCATCCTCTCCCTTCTGTTCCCTTGACTGCTGAGTGTGTTTATATGTGTTAGGGTATTGTAATGCGGCGTGCGGCGGTAGTCTTGTGCTGCTGTATATGGAAGTAATTGTGGGTTTGTGAAGGCTGGCAGTAATGGGGATAATTGCTCGTCAGTATGTGTTTTTTTTTTTGTGTGTGGGTATTTATGTTAAGGTGTTTTCTGAGAATCTGACGAACTTTTCCGGGAAGTTATTGAACGTGAAGACTCCTGCGTGCGTTTGTGTCATCCTTTGGTAGGTTTTTGTGCTTTTTTTTTCTGTGTGTGTGTGTGTGTGTGTGTGTGTGTGTGTGTGTGTGTGTGTGTGTGGAGTTCGTTTTTAGGTTGTCACGATGGCCTGAATGTTTTTGTTCGTGTGTGTGTGTGTGTGTGTGTGTGTGTGTGTGTGTGTGTGTGTGTGTGTGTGTGTGTGTGTGTGTGTGTGCATGAATGGCAAGAGTTTTCATGATAATGGCAATGGTTAGGAAAATTATTAGCATTGCATTTCTATCACTCCAAAACACTATTATTATAAACACCGCCACCACCACCACTACCACCTCCACCACCATCACCACCACCACCACCACCACCCCATTACATTGCAATTCTGACGACCTCCATCCCCTTTTCGTACCCTCCTCCCTTCCTTCTTACCTTCCACAGCCATCATCCTTACCCATCCCTTCCTCACCACCACCTCCTGCTCCTACTCCACCTCCTCGTCACCCGCGGGAAGAAAGAGACACCCCTCCTGTGCCGTGTAATGACGGGGCGCTGGAGGTAATAGCGGGGAGGGCGCCGTGCCTTGGTGTGGCTGGCAGGTGGCGTCAAGGAAGGGGAAGGGGAAGGTACGAAGCTGTAAATTAAAGGTGTGAAGGCATGGCATCGCTGATCCTCCCCCCCCCCGCCCTTGCCATCCCCCTGCTAGCCATCCTTACCGTGCTCTCTCTCTCTCTCTCTCTCTCTCTCTCTCTCTCTCTCTCTCTCTCTCTCTCTCTCTCTCTCTCTTGTTTACTCATTTATTCCTCTACCTGTTTCTTCTTTAGTATATTTTTTTCTTGTTCTTCATTTCTACTTTCTTTGCTTTCTCTTTACCTCTCTCTTTCTCTTTCTCTCTTTTTCTTACACATCCTTCCATCCTCTTTCTGTTCCCCTTTCTTTGTATTTCTCATTTCCTGGTTTCTCTCTCTCTCTCTCTCTCTCTCTCTCTCTCTCTCTCTCTCTCTCTCTCTCTCTCTCTCTCTCTCTCTCTCTCTCTCTCTCTCTCTCTCTCTCTCTCTCTCTCTCTCTCTAACTACGAAACAATAATTTTTCTTTCTCCATCTCTTCCTACTCTCCCTCCCTCCATCTTCCTCTCTGTTTCTCCATCCCTCCCTCTCTCCCTCTCCTTTCCTCCCTCCTCTTCTCTCGCCGGATTGTCGTTTACCTCACCCACCATTCCCTCCCTTCCCCCATTCCCTCCCTTGCTCTCTTCCGCATTTTCTCTTCCCTCCCTCCCTCTCTCCTTCTCCTTTCACACATCCACCTTTCTCTCCTGTTTCTTCCTCTTCTTCCTTTCTAACTTCATTCTACTTTCTCTCTCTCTCTCTCTCTCTCTCTCTCTCTCTCTCTCTCTCTCTCTCTCTCTCTCTCTCTCTCTCTCTCTCTCTCTCTCTCTCTCTCTCGTCCACCTTACTGAGTACAAGGATTTCATTGTTTTTGTTGTGATTTTTTTTTTTTTGTTCATCTTGACCTTGGTACTTTTATGAATGTGTGTGTGTGTGTGTGTGTGTGTGTGTGTGTGTGTGTGTGTGTGTTTAGCCGTTCTCTGTGATGTGTGGAAGAAAGTTTTTTTCTCTCTTTCTTGCATTTTCATCTCTCTTTTTTTAAATCATTCTTTCTTTATCCTCCTCCTCCTCCTCCTTCTCCTCTCTCTCTCTCTCTCTCTCTCTCTCTCTCTCTCTCTCTCTCTCTCTCTCTCTCTCTCTCTCTCTCTCTCTCTCTCTCTCTCTCTCTCTCTCTCTCTCTCTCTCCTTCAGTCATCTTAACTGCCCCCCAACCTCCCTTATTTTCTCCCTCTCATTTCTTTCCTCTCCCTTACTTCGCCTTCCATGCCCCTTCCTCTCTACCCCTCCCTCTTTCCCCTCCTGCACTCCCATTTCCTTGCTTTCTCTTCCTCTTTCTATTTCCATCTTCTTTCTCCCTCCCTTCTCTTCACCCCTCCTTCATCATCCCTCTTACCTCCTCTCTGTATCCACTCTCCCTTTCCTCCCCTCATCCTTATCTCTTTCTGTCTCCCCTCCCCCTCCCCCTCCCCCTCCTCCCTCTCCCGTGCCCTTGCCGAGGATGTCTCTCAGAATTTATTTGTCGATTTCTACAACCTTGTTCTTGTTGGCGCTTGAAATTACTGTGATTTGAAATTGGGTGTTGCTGATAGTCTCTCTCTCTCTCTCTCTCTCTCTCTCTCTCTCTCTCTCTCTCTCTCTCTCTCTCTCTCTCTCTCTCTCTCTCTCTCTCTCTCTCTCTCTTTAAGCCTACGTAAGCCGCACCTGCCCTGCCCTGCCCGGGTTTAATTACTTACCTGCAGCGTCCTTGCCCGATCATAGCACCGATTTATCTTCCTGACTGCTTGCAAAGTCTTCCTCCTCCTCCTCCTCCTCCTCCTCCTCCTCCTCCTCCTCCTCCTCCTCCTCCTCTTCCTTGTCTTCCTCCTCCTAGTCATTTTTCCTCCTTTATCCTCTCCAGATATCTTTTCCTCCCCTCCCTCGTTGTTATCTCTCTTTCCTTCTCCTTCTCTTTCTCCTCCTCCTACCTTTTGTTTTCGTTTCGTTCCTATCTCTCCTCTCCTTGTACTGTGTTCCTCCTCCTCCTCCTCCTCTTCCTCCTCCTCCTCCTCCTCCTCTTCCTCCTCCTCCTCCTCCTCCTCCTCCTCCTCCTCCTCCTCCTCCTCCTCCTCCTCCTCCTCCTCCTCCCCCTCTTCCACTACCGTCTCTTCCTCCTCCTCCTCCTCCTCCTCCTCCTCCTCCTCCTCCTCCTCCTCCTCCTCCTCCTCCTCCTCCTCCTCCTCCTCCTTTCTCTTTTTAGTAGCAAGATTTTTTTTTGTTTACATCGTTGATTTTTACTTATGACATCCACTGACCTTGACTCCTCCATTCCTCCTTCCCCCCCCTTTCTTCTCTCCGTCCCTCCTTCCTTCCTTACCTCCACACCTCTTCCTTCCATCCCCGCCCCTCCCTTTGACCTCTCTCGTCCACCTGTCTGACCTTGTGTGTGTGTATGTGTGTGTGTGTGTGTGTGTGTGTGTGTGTGTGTGTGTGTGTGTGTGTGTGTGTGTGTGTGTGTGTGTGTGTGTGTTTCTTACCGCTTCTGTCTTGTATATTAATATTTTTTGTTCTAATACTTTTATCTTTTGTATTTTCTATTTATGTTTATTACCTTCGTGCAAGAGTCTTAATGCGCCGAGTGATGATTGAAAATATAAGGATGCAATTAAATATAAGACGTGATGTAAGAATGATCGAATAGAAATGAGGGGGAAAAAATGAATAAGTATGTTTTTAGTTTAGCAACGCAATGAATGATCTGAATGCGAGGCGGAGTCTTGTGTTGAGTGTGTTAGTCATCTCTTTATCATTTATTTATTCACTCACTTAATTGTTTGTATGTTTTTACCTAATATTATTTTTTTCTCATTTTATTCTTTTTTATTTATTTTATTTATTATTTATTTATTTATTTATTTTCTTTTTTTCGTGTCTGCTTTCTTGGTTGATGCGTGCACGAGGCAGGAAGCGGCTGGCCGGTTGTTGTGTTGCTGTAAAATAAAACATTATATTTTCAACACGTTTCTATTGTGGTATAATAATTTACTTGACGTCCGCCTTCATTATTATCAGGATTAATATTTCCCCTTTGTTGCGGAGGCTTTTTCTTGTTTTATTTACTGCCAATATGTCATAATTTTTTTGTATTAGTTAATCACTCAATCGGCAGCTCCAGTACTAGTCATACAGGTAGCCAGTCAGTCAGTCAGTCAGTCAGTCCAGTAGTCATTACTTATTCACTCGTCAGTCAGTCAGTCAGTCAGTCAGTCAGTCAGTCAGTCCGTCCAATAGTCATTACTTATTCACTCGTCAGTCAGTCAGTCAGTCAGCCTTCCCTCCCTCCGCACACACGTCATCTCCCCTCGCCCTCCCTCCTCCACAACACGCCTGAGGGAAGTGTTAGTTGTCAAGGCACGTTTGTTATTTCACGCTGAGGGCACGATGCAGAGAGAGAGAGAGAGAGAGAGAGAGAGAGAGAGAGAGAGAGAGAGAGAGAGAGAGAGAGAGAGAGAGAGAGAATCATAACGTATCCTCAGGCACTTCTCGGAACTACTAAAGCTTCTTACCACGTCCACGACCGCCACTATCTCCTCCTCCTCCTCTTCCTCCTCCTCCAGGTCGTCTTCCACTTAATGACATGTCCATTTCTGGCTGGCCGCGTCCAATGCGATGGTCGTGATGGCACTTCCAGCCCAAACCAACCACTCCTCCTCCTCCTCCTCCTCCTCCTCCTCCTCCTCCTCCTCCTCCTCCTCCTCCTCCTCCTCCTCCTGAAACCCGCACAACTTTGCCCCGTATTCTCGAACCCTTCCCGTCTGGACTATTTCTAGAGATTATTTGGGGTTTCCGAGGTGTTTCATGAGTCTAGTGACGGTTCAACTAGTGTCACCAGCGTTATTGGGGGGAAATACCCGCAAAAAATAGTCCTTATGAGAGAAGAAAAGGTTTTATAATTTTTGCCTCATTCCAAGATTCCTATTTCGAAATTGGTGATAGTTTAACAAGGATTTTCCATCATTAGTGAGGAAAATATCCGTTAGAATTTGACTTATCACCTCTGTGGCCTTTGAAAGCAGTCCCTGTGAGAGAAAGGAATGTTTAAGAATTTATCCTTTGCCTCATTCCAAGCCAGTCCACCTAACCGGTACCCAAATATGGTAGATTCACCCTATAATAATAATGGTAACCTTAATTCAGCGCACTCAATACATCCAGTTCACTTTATGTAGATGAGGTGAGCTTATCCTGCATTAGATCTGGGGAAGTCAAGCTTAATAATCTGCTCTAGACCACATTCAATATAGCGCAGCCCAATATAGCGCTGGTTAAGTTATGCTAACTAACCTTGTCTTCCCGCATCTAGTTTGATTCTAAGCCGGCGTACCGTAATGAAGCCCAGCATAACCCAACACTGAGCCACCTGATCCCGACCACAATGTATGCATGGACTCCTTCCTTTTGTACCGTGTTAATTAGCCTCTCCATTGCAAGTACCTGCTTGTTTGGTGAATAAAAGAAAAGTATTAATTAGGCATTCTGTGATTAGCTTTGTTCCCTTTTGGTCTGAGCGTGTGTGTTTGAGTGCGTGTGTTTGTGTGTGTGTGTGTGTGTGTAAGTGAAAAGGTTTTGTTACTTTCCTTCTTTCATTCCTTCTCTCCTTCCTTTCTTCCTTCCTTCCTTCCTTCCTTCCTTCCTTCCTTTCTTCCTTCCTTCCTTCCTTTCATTCATCTTTTTTTCTCATTTCCTCCGTTTCTTCCTTCCTTCCTTCTTACTTTTCTCCATTTTCGTGTGTGTGTGTGTGTGTGTGTGTGTGTGTGTGTGTGTGTGTGTGTGTGTGTGTGTGTGTGTGTGTGTGTGTGTGTGTGTGTGTGTGTGTGCGCGCGCGCGCGCGCGTGATATCAGTGCAGCCCTGCCAGGTAGTTATCACCGTCACGTTCCTCTCCGTCGCCGCTACCGAGGGAGGAGGAAGAGGAGGAGGAGGAAGAGGAAGAGAAGAGGTCGATTAGGAAGGGGTATGCGACACATGAGTAGGATTAGGAAGAGGGAAAAATATAAATGAAAGGAGATAGACCAGGAAAAATAAGAAGAGGAGGAAGAAGAAGAGAAGGAGGAGGAGGAGAAGGAAGAGGAAGATGCAGCACATGATTAGCAGGTGTGTAATAAGAGTGGCACCTACACATCTGGCGAAGTATTACCTGAGGGCCTCGAGTGTGTGGTGGTGGTGGTGGTGTCGGTGGTGGTGGTGATGGTGGTGGTGGTGGTGGTGGTAATCATCATCATTTTTACTGAGATTTTATCATGACTTTTCACAGCAGTCATCTTCACACGCCTTGAGGTGACGAGAGAAATTGATCTAGGAAAAGAATATACTTGTAAGCTTTTCCTCCCTTCCTTCCTCCCTTCCTTCATCTTCCTTCTCCTCCTCTCCTTATCTTCTCCATCCTTTCTTCTTCCCTCCCTTCTCTTTTCTTCATCTTCCTTTTTCTTCTCTTCTTAGCTTCTTCCTTTTTTCTTTCCTTCCTTCCGTTCTCCTTTTCTTCTCTCCTTCCTTTTTCTTCTCTTCCTTTTTCTTCTCTTCTTAGCTTCTTCCTTCCTTCCTTCCTTCTTTCTTTCCTTCCTTTTTTTCTCCCTTTTCCTTTACTTCCTTCCCTTCGCGTTTATTTTTCATCTCTTTATCATCCTCCTTCATTCATGTCATCTGTACTCAACCTCCATTTGTCCTCCTCCTCTTCCACCCTCTCTTCCACATCCCCCTCCTCCCGCTCCTCCTGCTCCTCCTCCTGCTCCTGCTCACCTGTCCACCTCGACGTGAGAGATGCACCTCCTCCCCCTTGATGAAGCACAGGTAAGGCGGCACACTTCCGATTACCTTGATTACAGGTGTTCTTTGCTGTCACCCTGACGGTATAAATAGACACTCTGGCCGCTGGGTGGTCGGTTGAGGCGTGGAGAGCCTGGGGATGGGAGGGAAGGGACTCGGGTGGGTGTAGAGAGAGAAGGGGAGGTAAAACAGGAGAAGGATAGAAGGCGGTTGCTTGTGTTTAATGATTTAGTTACGTGTTATTGATGGGAGAGAGAGAGAGAGAGAGAGAGAGAGAGAGAGAGAGAGAGAGAGAGAGAGAGAGAGAGAGAGAGAGAGAGAGAGAGAGATACACTGATTTTATATGTAAAGTAATAATGTATCTTAATGTGTCTGTGTGTCTTTCCTGTTTTTCTTCCCGTGTGAGAGACAGAAGGAAAACAGACCAAGACAAGGAAGAGAAAGAAAGAGAAGGAAAAAAATTAGTAAATGAACACGTGCAAAAAGAAAAAACGAAAGAATATATTGGCTGATGTACGTAAAGGAAATATATATTGATTTAACACACGGTCTCTCTCTCTCTCTCTCTCTCTCTCTCTCTCTCTCTCTCTCTCTCTCTCTCTCTCTCTCTCTCTCTCTCTCTCTCTCTCTCTCTCTCTCTCTCTCTCTCTCTCAAGGCACCGTAGGGGAGGGGCGTGGAATGGGAATTTGCATGTGAAGGATGAAGAAGGAAGGATGG
>NC_087159.1:29825000-29827500 GCF_035594125.1 Scylla paramamosain | reverse complement strand
AGTACTAAGAATAATAAAAAAAACATCATGTTGCAAAAAGAAGAAAATACAACACGTAATAATCTTGCTATTCTTCAGTCAGAGAGAGAGAGAGAGAGAGAGAGAGAGAGAGAGAGAGAGAGAGAGAGAGAGAGAGAGAGAGAGAGAGAGAGAGAGGGAGAGGAAAATCAGCCTATTTCAAAGCATGCCAGAAAAGGGAATGAAGGAATGAAAGATATTAACTAAGCTCTGTATTAGGCTGAGGGAAATAATGAACGCTGGTGGTGGAAGGTGAGCATGTGGGTGGGTGAGTGAGTGGGTGGAGCGTGAGTAGGAGTAAGTGTGGCGTGAAAACATCAGGTGTGGAAGGAATGTAAGAATGTGGAGCTGTAGGTGTGGAAGTGTGTGGGAGCTTACTGAATATCTGAGTGTGCAGTGAGAATGTGGACTGAGTTGAAGTGTGTGGAAGAGTGCGAGAGTGAGAATGGCGTGTGGAATGTAGTGATTTTATGTGGGAATGTGACAGAGAGGTTACGGTGTAGTGTGGAGTGTCTGGAGTGTGGTAGTGTGTGGGTGATTGAGTCTGAGTGTGTGGAAGGGGATGTGCGAGTGAGTGCGAGTGGAAGATCATGTCTGTGTGAGTGTGTGGAGAATTTTGTCTCAGAATTAGTGTGTATGAAAAGTGTAATAGTATAAGTGTGCATTTAAAAGTGTATTACTTTAAGCATGGAAGAGTGTGTTAATATAAGCTTGAAAAAGTGTGTTAGTGTGAGGAAGGAAGACTGAGGTGTTAGTGAGTGAGTGTGTACGTAAGACTCATTAGTATGTATGTGTGGGGAACGTACGTTAGCGTGTCCATGTGTATATGAGTGTGATAGTGTGAGAGTGGATGAGTTTGTTACTGCAATAGTGTATGTGAAAGTACATTAGCATTAGTGTGTTAGCGTGAGTGTGAAGGAGTGTAAGAAAGTGTGGTGTGGAAAAGTGTATCAGCGTATCACTGTGAATAAGGGTGTGTTAGTGTGAGCGTGAAGGAGTGTAGGAGCAAGTGCAGAGTGGTTTGTGTAAGGGGGTGGAGGTGGAGGGCGCGGCGAGCAACCAGTACACACACACACACACACACACGGGCTGATGGTAAAAGTATCCGTGGAAATTGAGAAGATTGTAAGATTAAGGCGGAAAGTTGACAGGCCGACAGACACACCTCTCTCTCTCTCTCTCTCTCTCTCTCTCTCTCTCTCTCTCTCTCTCTCTCTCTCTCTCTCTCTCTCTCTCTCTCTCTCTCTCTCTCTCTCTCATCACTTATTTCCTATTATTTTTTTTTCTTTAACTCCTTGCCTTTCTTTCCTTTCCCTTTGTGTGTGTGTGTGTGTGTGTGTGTGTGTGTGTGTGTGTGTGTGTGTGTGTGTGTTTATGGGTGTGTCCGCGTCCATGGTAGAGTACATGCGCGCGAGTGTGTGTGTGTGTGTGTCTGTGTGTGTGTGTGTGTGTGTGTGTGTGTGTGTGTGTGTGTGCCATGCCTTTACTTTATCCATTAAATCTATTACCATACCAGTATCTCGTAGTGATAGTGGGTAGTAGTAGTAGTAGTAGTAGTAGTAATAGTAGTTGTTGTTGTTGTTGTTGTAAAGTATTATTATTATTATTATTATTATTATTATTATTATTATTATTATTATTATTATTATTATTATTATTATTATATTACACGAACATGATGCAGGAGGAGAAAGCAAGAGATTGGAAAAAAACATAAATTAATAAGAGGAAAGGAGAGAAAGAAAAGAGGATGAGGAGTGATGCATGGACAGAGAGAGAGAGAGAGAGAGAGAGAGAGAGAGAGAGAGAGAGAGAGAGAGAGAGAGACAGAGAGTGAGAGAGAAAGGGGTAGGTAAGGAGTGGAGTTGGCAAGAAAGGGTGGAGCACAGTGAGAGGCAGGAAGAGGAGAGGAGGGATGGGAGGCAGAGGGAAGAGGAGGAAAGGGAGAGGGAGAGGGAGAGAGGGAGGGAGAGGGCAGCTTGTTACGCCATATAAGCAAGGAGGGAGGAAAGCACACGAAGGTGATTACTTGTCACAAATTTGCTTCCACTTACGCCTTGACCTGCTTCCACCCGCCGCCCCTGCCCCTTTCTCTCTCTCTCTCTCTCTCTCTCTCTCTCTCTCTCTCTCTCTCTCTCTCTCTCTCTCTCTCTCTCTCTCTCTCTCTCTGCTATTTCGAAACGCCTGGTTGCATTTTTATCCTTTATGGTACTTTATATATCTTGCCTCATTAGCCTTATGAGAGAGAGAGAGAGAGAGAGAGAGAGAGAGAGAGAGAGAGAGAGAGAGAGAGAGAGAGAGAGAGAGAGAGATCTTATCCGTTGTCCGCGCTTTCTCGCAAATATTACCATGATTTGTCAAGCTATTATCTCCTTGAACTGTTTATTTTGTGTGTGTGTGTGTGTGTGTGTGTGTGTGTGTGTGTGTGTGTGTGTGTGTGTGTGTGTGTGTGTGTGTGTGTGTTACTCAAGAATCAAGAAAT
>NC_087159.1:29807500-29817500 GCF_035594125.1 Scylla paramamosain | reverse complement strand
TCCCCAATCTCTTCTATACTTCACCTTACCCAGTTTCCTTAACCTCCCTTTCCTCTCCCTCTTCCCTTCTCCTCCCTTTCCCTCACCTCTCCCTCCCCTTCACCTGGCGGGCGCGTGCCGGATACAGGTGAGTGACCAGAACAAATTGCTTCGCCCTGGGAGAATTGAGAGAGAGAGAGAGAGAGAGAGAGAGAGAGAGAGAGAGAGAGTGTGTGTGTGTGTAACCTAGGAAAACAAACTTACAATTAAACAGACACCCAGATTAATATATGAAAAATTTTGAGACCGGAAGGAAAAAAGATACGGGCCAGCTGAGAAGTTATAGCTGCTCATTGGAGTGGAAAGCTAAAGACATCGTCATCCGTTACTTGCATCTGTTTATCTGTTCAATGTTGTTTTAAAGTGACGAGAAAAGCAACTAACGTGATGAAACCAATGCCTGTGTACCGACATTCATACTTTTCCTATTACTAATACTATCACTATCACTATGACCGGGAATGTTGTAAATATCTTTTGTCTTTCACCTCCGACCTCCTGCTACCTCCACCACCACCACCACCACCATTACTAAGAAAGCCATTATAAATTATCCTTGTCTTTCTCTTCCTTGTTCTCCACCTACGCGAACTACCACCACCACTACCACCACCACCACCACCACCGCCGCCGCCGCCGCCGCAGTAATTACAACCACCTTAAAGAGCACTCAGCGCCATTGACAGCCCGCCTGGCAGCCACACTGTTACCTGCTGTTATCTCTAATGAACCTTCGCCCTCACCTGAGCCAGACCTCGCCAGCACTCCGTCAAGCAGGTCACTAATAACTTGTAACCCACCGGGACTCCTAACTACCACGCCAGAAACTCCTACCCACTGACAAATAATCCCTTGTACCAGTAACTCCTCTTAGGATCTGCTACTTCGTTTTGTAGAATCGTATCCTCTTTGGTCGGTGGAGCGAAGCGGCGCCTCGTGGCTTCTTTATTGCGGCGCCGAAATGTATTTGTAGATAAGGAGATAAACGGAAGGTGTGGTATACGTTTTGTACGCGTGAAGGAGGCCGCCTGAATGTACACACGGACGGAGGGAAAGCCCGCCATGTTGCCGCTCTCAAAAAAAGAGATATTCAAAACATAGATTAATTTAGTTATGATCTACCGATACTGCTCTTTCCTCAAACATTTTCTCAGAGAATAGGAGAAAAACAGGAGTAAATGGAGAGTTTATGTTCTCATCACCTCTGCTTCCTGTTGCGCTTGCACTGCTTGCTGAGCGTCATGGCACTCAAAGAATCTGATATCTGGCATTTGTATGTTGTAAGTCCACTGTTTCCTAATCGTGAATGCAAACAAACACTCAGTCCGTCCAGTAATTCAGGCTGCGGTCCATGACAATTGGGACGTCACTCGGGACATTCCCTTTTAATGAACTTCCAACACGCACCACAACACGGCACAACAACACGCCTTGGACCCTGAAGCCATAAATGTCGCTGTCCTCCCCCATAAAATCTCCCCGGGCCCCCTCACCCCGCAGCGAATCGGACCAGTAACCCCTTGGACTCGCCGCTCGGCGTCCCTGGCCGCTGCCGCTGCTGTTGTCCTGAAGCACCACGTAAATCATGGGCGTCCTCCATTAATCAGCGGCGGCGGTGCCCGGCAAGCCTCCCGACCCTTGACTCTGCCCCGAGATGTATTGCCTTATTAAGAAATCATTGCTTTTTAATGTTCGCCCATTACTCAGGCAGCCGCGCATAAATCTCCCGAGCCTTTCGTCTGTAAAGGCCGGTTTAAAGGGATAAAGAGGTAAATGTTCTGCACGTGTCACGGTCTTACCCCCGGCGGCCCGGCCCCGGGTGGCGCGCCGCGGGTGACAAGAGCACCAGCCACCTGACTTATGCAAATAGTATTTCAACATAAACAATATTCCGGTTAAGTTACTTAGTCAGTCATTAATATTAGTCAATATTTGGTAATATTAGTGAAAGTGAGATAATATACCAGTGAAATTATTAACAAGAACATTAACATTAGTCAGTATTCGCTAATTTTAGTGAAAGTAAAACAATGTACCAGAGAAATTTGTGACCCAAACATTAGAATTACTTAATATTCATTATTATTATTGTTGAAAGCTAAACGATGCACAGGTCAACTGTCAACTAAAAGACTGATCGAGGCGGATTTATATACTGACTACCTTGAAGCGATGTGATATACACAGTGATGACACAAAAGAAATTACCTCCAGTCAATTTGCATCACAACGGAATTATAGCATTAGAATTTTTTCGCCACAAATTATTTTCTGCCAAAAACGACTTTACATAATTATTTGCCATACTCGTGATGCGTCATCGTAAAATATTTACATTCACTGAAAAAATATTTACTTTTTAAACACTTTATACCAGCGAGCAGACCTTGTATAGATATCCCTTTTTCCTCTTCAAGACACGTGTTCTTCAATACTGTGGCATCTTAGAAGGACTATATGTTGTTTTCAAAGACCACAGAGACCACAGAGATCATAATTTCCTATTGATGATGCTTTAAAATCCTTTGTGAAACGATCGCTTGAATCAGACAAACACTGTTGGAAGCCCCAACAACTTTCATTACAGCACCCAAAACCAGTCGTGTCAGACCACCGAAACGTTTGATAATACGAGGCAAAGAGCAACGAAATCACCATAGACAGACAGCCATATGAATAAGGAATAAGAGACAGCATACCTATGAATTGCAGCCATGAATCAGTAGGTTAATTCTCAGTAAAGACTTCACTCACGAACTGACCTTGTGATGGGACTACTCCGTCTGTCCATCCAAGGCTGAAGGTTCCAAGATTCATAAGATGCATCGCCTGTCCACCCAAGTTAATATGGAGAGCGTGTTTTCCATAGTCACTCATTAAACAGTAGATGACCGATGCTTAACAGAGAGAGAGAGAGAGAGAGAGAGAGAGAGAGAGAGAGAGAGAGAGAGAGAGAGAGAGAGAGGGGGAGAGAAATCAAGGACCCAAGTAATTAGCCAGATGAAAAGTAATAACACTCCTATCCTCACTCGCTTAATGGTACCGATACATTATGCATTCAAGTGAAAGTTACCAAACCTGCCATTAACTCCCCCAGTCATTTTCATCAGGGCCTCGTTACTCACTTAATGGTCGAGGAAATACTTGTTCTTTCGCAGCTGTCAGTCCTCTTGTTTGTCTCCTTGTGTTGTGATGTGTTGGGGTGGGTTAAAATATACGAGGGCTCTCTCTCTCTCTCTCTCTCTCTCTCTCTCTCTCTCTCTCTCTCTCTCTCTCTCTCTCTCTCTCTCTCTCTCTCTCTCTCTCTCTCTCTCTCTCTCTCTCTCTCCATACGTGTCACACAAAGGAACATAAAGGAGGAACAATCAGCAGTAGACATGTTGGCCCTTACAAGACTATTTGTTATGCACCCTCCTCTTCCTCCTCCCCCTCCCCCCAAACACACACACAAAAAAAAGACGAGAGGCAAAGACAAGGCGAGTGTAGACCGATTATCTCTCAAATTAGTATCTGGAACTAATGATTGCAGGAGGCAACTGTGGCAACCTAGATAACGCAACGCCTGTTTCTTTTTTTCTTTATGACTTTGACGCCAAAAAAAGGAAAAAAAGAAAAAAAGGTAGGCGCAGCAAACACTATTAATCACTTAAGAAAAAAAATTTACGGAGAGAGAGAGAAAGAAAAAAAAAAGAAACTTCCATGAACTTTTCCGAAATATCACATGCCAGACACACACACACACACACACACACACACACACACACACACACACACACACACACACACACACACACACACACACACACACACACACACACACACACACACACACACACACACACACACACACAAACAAACAAACAAATACATAAAAAAAAAGGACGAAGGTAAGCACAGTGGCAAAGAACCCTGCATTTAATCCCTTCCTTCCATTAACCCATTACCTGACCCATCAACAAAGAATAGACCGAGAGACACACCGAGAGAAAGAAAACGGGAATCAAACTGGAGGCGTCTCGCGGTTAGCTTTCCCTCACTCCCGCGTCAGACCATGGGAGGGGGGCGTGTACAGGGAAGCAATTGGGTAATGGATGAGGAATGACCGCCGCTCAGCCCCATTATCAGGTGTCACCCATTAATGGCGCACGTTTTGGCGTGGAATAAGTGGCCATTTATCACCAAGGAGCGGCTGTCACTCTGCATGCCTTTGTGTCGGCCTTCGTTTTGGCGGCTTTGTCTTGGCCATTGTTTTAAATATTGCTCTCTCTCTCTCTCTCTCTCTCTCTCTCTCTCTCTCTCTCTCTCTCTCTCTCTCTCTCTCTCTCTCTCTCTCTCTCTCTCTCTCTCTCTCTCTCTCTCTCTCTCTCTCTCTCTCATTCCTTCAGGCTGTGTAAATGTATTATCTGTTTTGTTGCACCTGAAACAAGAGAGAGAGAGAGAGAGAGAGAGAGAGAGAGAGAGAGAGAGAGAGAGAGAGAGAGAGAGAGAGAGAGAGAGAGAGAGAGAGAGAGAGAGCATCCTTCCCTCCCTTCCAATTAACTTTCACCTGATCTCTTATCTCCTTCCATTAATGATTTTCTTCATATATGCTTCGGCGTTGCAAGGTGAAGGGGGACGGGGGAGGAAAGCAGGAAGAGAAAGGAGAGATGGAGAGAGAGAGAGAGAGAGAGAGAGAGAGAGAGAGAGAGAGAGAGAGAGAGAGAGAGAGAGAGAGAGAGAGAGAGACCTTTTTTATACCCCTTAATCCCTACTAGTAAATTTCGTATTATATAAAAATAGAAAAAAAGTTATAAAATTCCTTGCACAGTTTACAGGCATATGATAAGCTTTAGTGGTCACGTTTATGGTTTGAAGGGGAAGATAAAACAACATTGCACGTGTTGTGTATCTAAATGAAGATAAAGGTAGAGAAAGAAAGATATCTGGAAAAGGGAGAAAAAGGGGGGTGAGGGAGGGGTTAGGGGCAAGTAAGGATGCTTTAAGAAAAAGAGATTAAAGGCAAAGAAAAAGAGAGTGGGTGAAATACTGGGAGAGTCACCTACAGATAGAGAGGAAGAAAAAAGGAGTGAAGGAAAGGTACTGCAAGGTAGGGAGATTTGAAAGAAAGAGGTAAAGAAAGCAGATGTAATGACTGGTATAGAAAGCTGGGAGAAAGGAAAGAGAGAAGGACAGGTATTGGAGAGAGCTGAAAGAAAGGAAAGAGGAAGAGATGAATAGGAGAAGTTACAGAGTTAAAGGAAAGGAAAGAGAGGAGAGAACTGAACGGAAGGAAAGAGGAAGGGATGAATAGCAGAAGGTACAGAGAGTTAAAAGCAAGCAAAGAAAGAAGGAGGAAGTTGAAGAAAGGAAAGAGGAAGGTATGAATAGCAAATGATACAGGGAGTTAAAGGGAAGGAAAGAGAAGGAGAGGGATGAAGGGAAGGAAAGAGGGAGGACCAGTGAATAGAGGGATGCTGGAAGGGGGAGTTCATTGATATGCAAGGTAGCAGTCTCCCTCTCAGCCTCGTGACCTCCCTTGACCCTGCCGAGGCCAACATGGGCAGGTATCAGGGCTGGTTGGGCAGGGCCACTCACCTGCACCAGCCGCCTCACTCACCTGCCCTCGCCTGGCCTCACCTGGTCTCGCCTTCACTCTCAAGGCTTATAAATATGAAACTTTACGGCAAGATATTAATTTCCCTCGTGTCATGTGTGGTGATAGAATATTCCTGAAGTAAATTATGTGTTGTGAAGTTGTATTTACTATTAGTCTCTCTCTCTCTCTCTCTCTCTCTCTCTCTCTCTCTCTCTCTCTCTCTCTCTCTCTCTCTCTCTCTCTCTCTCTCTCTCTCTCTCTCTCTCTCTCTCTCTCTCTCTTTGACAGATGTAAAGAGAATGTTATGTAAAATATTGTGATTCGTCTCAGGAGTTCGATAAGAATGTGTTGATTTTCAAAAGCTTGTTTCTCCCTGATTAGTGATGACAGTAGTAGTAGTTGTTGTAGTAGAATAGTTGTTGTGGTTGTTGTTCTAGAAGGGGCGGGGCTCGTGGTGATGGTGGTGGTGGTGGTGGTGGCAGTAGTAGTAGTAGTAGTAGTAGTAGTAGTAGTAGTAGTAGTAGTAGTAGTAGTAGTAGAATAGTAGTAGTAGTAGGAGTTGTTCTAGTGGTGGCAGTGCTCGTGGTGGTGGTGGTGGTGGTGGTGTTGGTGGAGGCGTTGGTGGTGGTAGTGGTAGTAGTGGTGATGGTGGTGGAGGTGGCATTACTAATAGTAGTATCACGACCGCGAAGAATAGCAATTAAAACCCACTTTTCAGGTAGACCAGGGAACTTTTTTTTTTTTTCCTTAATTAGTCCTCAGGTCATCCCCATTCACCAGTCGCCTGGTATTTCACCCTCCTCCTCCTCCTCCTCCTCCTCCTCCTCCTCCTCCTCCTCCTCGTCTTTGTAGTACAGGTTACCTTGATCCCCAACCTTCCCTACCCCTCCCTTCCCCTTTCCTTCTCTTCCCTTCCCCAATAAACGTTCCCTCCACCTCAAAAACTGCCTCCACCTCCACTAAAGCTGTCTGGTAGAGGAGGCAGATCCACTTTTTTCTTTATAGATGGACTGCCAGAGCCGCCACCACCACCACCACCACCACCACCACCACCACCACCACCAATACTACGATCTCCGCCTCCACCACGACCATCTCAACCACTATCACTACAGCTATCGCCGTCACCACTACTACTACTGCTACTACTACTACTACTACTACTACTACTACTACTACTACTACTACTACTACTACTACTACTACTATTACAACAACAACTACTACTACTACTACTACTACTACCGCTATGGAAAACCGTGCCACACAAGATCATACAACTAATCTCTCTCTCTCTCTCTCTCTCTCTCTCTCTCTCTCTCTCTCTCTCTCTCTCTCTCTCTCTCTCTCTCTCTCTCTCTCTCTCTCTCTCTCTCTCTCTCTCTCTCATTGTCCCTTTTCACGTCTGGTTCTTAGGGATAGAGAGAGAGAGAGAGAGAGAGAGAGAGAGAGAGAGAGAGAGAGAGAGAGAGAGAGAGAGAGAGAATGTCTGTATTTTCCCAACATGATAAATTATACCCTTCCTTTCTCTCCTCTCTCTCCCTCCTTTCTCTCTCCCTCCTTTCTCTCTCCCTCCTTTCTCTCCGTCCTCTCCCTATTCTCCCATATTTATTTCTTGGGCATCCCGCGCAAGATGAGTGGAAGCAAAACAAAGAGAGAGGGAAAACCGGACAGGAAGGCAAGCATCCTTAGAGAGAGAGAGAGAGAGAGAGAGAGAGAGAGAGAGAGAGAGAGAGAGAGAGAGAGAAAATGGGAAGAATAAAGGAAAGATAAAGAAGATTGATGTGAAAGAAAATGTACTGAGGCTGAACCGAAACTACGAAAAAAGAAATGATTACAAGAAATTGATAGAGACGTGAATGTGAGGCTTGGAGAGAGAGAGAGAGAGAGAGAGAGAGAGAGAGAGAGAGAGAGAGAGAGAGAGAGAGAGAGAGAGAGAGAGAGAGAATATATATTACAAGCCCATTTCGAAGCATTCAAGGTCACCAGCATCATAAACTTTGTTACTTAAGCAGCATCCATTCACTAGTTATCCAACACTCTTGTCTGACCTGGAGTCACATTTGAACTCCTAATTTTCTCCTATATAATCTTCTACCGTAAACTCTATTAAGATATTACGGTGATTTTTGCATTACGAGACAAATTGATAGGGATACTTGACACTATGGATTACGTTCTTAACCTTCTTCCTGCTGTGGTTTTCTACTTTCCACAGACATTACTGACAGAGAAGGGATGGAGTAATTCAAATCTATAAGTAGCTGCAGTTTTATTTATGTTCCGTAAAAGTCGAAGAGAGTGACGCAATACGTAGGAAGAAGGGTTAAACGGGTTAGGCTTTCACGGAAACTTTTTTTTTTTTTTTTTTTTTTTTTTTTTGAAGACTTATAGAGACGAGTTGGGTTTGTTTTTTGAAGACTTATAGAGACGATGAGTTGGGTTCCTCATTGGTATTTTCTTCATAAACGGTACGGAAGTCTTGTTGAATTATCACTACATCCTTGAAAAATGTCGAGGGAAGACGCTCAAATGTTTAATTAAGAATACGCTGAGGAGATTGATATGGAATGTGTCGCTACGTGTTAGAAGTAGTGCCTTGATTCTTCCGTATAATAAGATGGATGCATGTAAACACTGGTGCGCACAGAAGGTGACTGGAGTCTTTAAATGCTGTAGCTTCTCGATGATGAGACAGTCTGGTGTGAGTGCAGAGTATCATTTTTAAAAGGGTTCACTTTCAGCTAAACTAGTGATTCAGCCGTTGAGTTTCAGTGTCAGTGTTGAATTTTGTTTTTGTGGAATCCGTCAGTGTTGCTCCAAGAAAACGTGTTATATTGCTGTTTGCAGTAAAAAGGTTAAGTACCGTAAGATACATTCATGAAAGCATTTGCGGTTGTAAATGTGCTTTGTATTTAGTAGTACGCCCTTTCCAAATTGTGCTTAATATTTCATTGATGGGAAGCAATCAGTGAATCATACATCAAAAGAAAATGAAATTGAATGGCGAGTTAGAGGCATCAGCTGATTTGTAGCTCTGGGTCGGCTTAGCAAAGACGTATCGTCCGATTAGCTTATTAAAGATGTATCATTACATTAAGTTATTAAATGTTGTGCTCCTTTACTCAAGATAAATTGTTCCATTAAGTTGTGGAAGATGAATCGTTCTATTAGGAAGCCAATGATTTTTATTAGCATACTAACGGTGTATCATTTCATTAGATTGTTGAGGATGTATTTATTAAGGCTTTATATTACCGATGCAACTCATGCCTTTGCGAGTACACGGAGATAATTACCGAGGTTCATTTGTAATAGATATATTCTTTTACCTTGTTAAAGGTTATTTATTGTAGATTGTCTAACTTGCATTGAAATATGATGCTCTTGGCCGTGAGGTTAAGAGTCGTAATGGGCAGCAAAACGTCTGCTGTTTCTGTGAAGGCAAACAAAAGAGGGTGATATTTTAAAACGTTGTCTTGCCGGGTTAAAAGAAAATGTACTGCAATCCTCAGAAAGAAAACGTAGATATGTATGTATGGTGTTACTCAGGATGTTTCTCGACATATCTTACCCATCCTTAAGATTTCCCAGTTACTGTATCTTATCTTACGTTACGTTACCTTATCCTACCTCACCTCACCTTGCCTTGCCTTGCCTTGCCTTGCCTTGCCTTGCCATATCATATCATTACCTTATGAGATACATTCCACTATTCTGAGTAAATGACCTAGTGTTGTTTTATTTATTTATTTATTTATTTATTTATTTATTTATTTATTATTATTTTTTCTATTCATTTATTTATTTATTTTTATTTTATTTTTATTTTTTTTATTATTATTATTTTTTTTTTACATTATTCAAGACAAAAAAGTAACAGTGTACTGAAATACTTAGCTGCTGTTCCTTTAACCTCCTCCCGTTAGGTGTCGCCAAAGGTGGATAAGAACATATAGCATAAGAAATAATGGAAGCTGCGAGAAGCGACCAGGCTTACACGTGGCAGACCCTGCATGAAATATACCTACCTATTCCCACCTATCATCCCCATCCATAAACCCGTCTAATCTTCTCTTAAAGCTCCCTAATGTCTTACCACTAACAACATGATTACTGAGTCCGTTCCACTCATCTACCACTCTATTTGAGAACCAATTTCTTCCTCTCTTAAACCTAAATTTTTCAAGCTTGAACCCGTTATTTCTCGAGTGGATCGCTCGTCCTCGCCTTACTGTGCCTTTTGCGTCTTCTTCAGTTACACCACATCACCCTCATGTCTTCCTTCAGCGCATCTGTAAAGCTTCTCTTTGCTCCTCCTCTCTTAACCTTTCCACTGATATTCACCACACCTTTCATTGATTACTAACCACTCTGAGACATTTT
>NC_087159.1:29800000-29805000 GCF_035594125.1 Scylla paramamosain | reverse complement strand
AGAAGGAACCATTGCGTCTCAGAATTAGGAGGTGTGTTTACTTTTCCAGTGCTATTAAAGGAACAAGAGCAACGAAGCATTAGAGAAAAAAAAAATAAAGGACGAAAGAAAGAAAGGAAGGAAGGAAGAGAAGAAAGCAAAAAAAAAGGGAAAGAAAATGAAAGTGTTTAATAGCTGTTATCTAAGAAAAAATTTAAAGAAAGATTTCAGTAATTAGAGGCCTTTGTGTGTGTGTGTGTGTGTGTGTCTGTCTGTCTGTTTAAGCAGCTGATCTTAGTAGCAACAACCCACCTGACGGCGCTGCGTCACCCACTCTTGTCACCTGCCCCTCCCCTCACAGCTGCCCGGAGTCGCCACACACGCGCACACCTGACGTCGCTTAATGCCCTTGCCGCGCCGCCCCTGCCTCCACACGCACGCCACCCAGGAGGAGTCGGCGGCACGCGCACGTTGCATCGTTATCACCTGTTATCGCTCGTCTCGTCTCGGGGAGAATTTTGACAGTGTTTTTCAAGTCTTGCGGCCGCCAGCTCTGTCATTGCTCTGGCCCCACCGCCGCCGCCCCGCCAGTCGCGCCTCCTATATTTACGAGGTTCAAGTGGTGGTGGTGGTGGTGATATGCCCCTCCTTAGTGTGGCAGGGTAGAGGCCGACCTCCCCCCACACTCACCCACTAACTCACTCACTCAGTCACTCGAGAATGTACACCTGTTGAGAGAGAGAGAGAGAGAGAGAGAGAGAGAGAGAGAGAGAGAGAGAGAGAGAGAGAGAGAGAGAGAGATAAAGGGACACAAGCAGGCAATCCGCCAGCCAACAGATCTAGATAAATAAGGAAATATTGCCTCAAGAACCATACAAAAAGTAGCAACGGCAACATCAACAGCAAGGCGAAGAAGAGGAGGCGGCCGAGAAAAAAAGAGGGAAGAATTGGAGGAGGAGGAGGAGGAGGAGGAGGAGTCGCAGTAACATCTTCAAATTATGACTCACTCTAACTCATCCTTAATTTTGTTCGTTGCCAGGCGCCGGGGGATGGAAGAGAGAGAGAGAGAGAGAGAGAGAGAGAGAGAGAGAGAGAGAGAGAGAGAGTAAAAAAAAGGAAATAGTAAAAACACTCGTACAAAAACATCTATGCACTAAGTAAAAAAAATTGCAGTGGACTCGTTTACCTGCGCTGGTGAGGAAGGGAGGAGATAACTACACCACTGGAGGAACAACAGGAGGTGAAGGAAAAGGAGGAGGAGGAGGAAGAAGAGGAAAAGAATGAAGTGTAATGATACTATTCTTATGCTTGGTTGTACCGGCGGTAGTGGTGGTGGTGGTAGTGGTGGTGGTGGTGGTGGTGAGGCGACTTAAGGGGATGACATCACAAGTCGAGCCCCTCATGATCTCATAAATGTGACGTGTCAGTGACGTAGCATAGCCATGATGTCACCAATTACTTTACCATCTGAGTGAAGGAGGAGGAGGAGGAAAAGAAGATGAGCCGGACGGAGGGAAGGAGGTTGGAGTTGAGTGAGTGAGTGAGGGAGGGGCGTAAATATTATTAGTCATGCACACACACACACACACACACACACCTGTGTCCATCATGACTGGTTTTAATTTCTTAGTAATTGTTGTCTCCGTGTGCGTCGCCGTGTACTGAGTATTAATGTGTGTGTGCGTGTGTGTGTGTGTGTGTGTGTGAGTGTGTGTACAGTGAGTGGTGGAAGGAAGATTAAAAGAAAAAAAGTAGATTCATATCAGATCTCGTGATGTGGGTGTGAGGAGGGAGGGGAGAGAGAGAGAGAGAGAAGATGCAGAGAGAGTGAGGAGAGGGAAGAAGGGAGGAAGGCGGAGTACAGAGGGGCATAAGACAGGCCCTATTATCCTCCTCAGTAGTAGCAATGCCTCTACCATCACGTCATAGCCTCATATACAACCCGCTAAACACACACACACACACACACACACACACACACACTCACACAAAGCAGCAAAAAAACAAGGAGGGCAAAGAGCGCGGGAAGAAAGACTATTGGACGCAAATTTTGATGACGTAGGGAGGCACTGCCATACAGCTCCGGCCACCTGATACAAACACGGCCATACCAGCCTTCCTTGACCTTCCGGGTGTCACTCACTGCGAGGAGAGGCGGTACTGGGGACGCTACCGGCTTGGAAATGTGAGAAGAGTGAGAAGGAGAGGAGGACATAGTATTAATGGTAGTGGTGATAGTGGTGGTGATGGGAGGAAGCAAGAAGAGGAGGAGGAGGATGCAGTGTCTAAATTGATGATGGAAAAAAGTAAACGAAGCTTTCCAACAGCACACACAGTAAGAGACAGACAGACAGACAGAGAGAGAGAGAGAGAGAGAGAGAGAGAGAGAGAGAGAGAGAGAGAGAGAGAGAGAGAGAGAGAGAGAGAGGCAAGTAGGCAAACAGACGGACAAACAAAGCAACATCTCTCCAACAAACATTCCCTTCAGCTGTTCTCGTCTATGAGTCTTTCCTTGCCTCTCCTTGCCTAGTTATGCTGACCTTGAGCCGCGTGCTGGGAGGGCGAGGAGTAGGGGGAGAAGAAACAAGGAGAGGAGGAGAAAGGGAAGGAACAGCTGCGGTCGTGAGGAATTAGAGGCTCAGAAAGTACAGCTGCACGTTTCTTGTCTCCTGTTCCTCTTCCAATGCATTTCTGACTAAGCCTCCTCCTCCTCCTCCTCCTCCTCCTCCTCCTCCTCCTCCTCCTCCTCCTCCTCCTCCTCCTCCTCCTCGCTATGCCATTGATGTTAAAAATAGATAAAGATAACTTGAAGAGGCGGCGATAAAGGTTCGGAAGAGAAGGATAGGAGGGAGGGAGAGGGATGAAGAAGGTTACAGGGAGAGGGAGGGAGAGGGACCAAATAAGCGAACCCTCTCCCAAAAATAGAACCGTCCCAACCCTCCTCCTCCTCCTCCTCCTCCTCCTCCTCCTCCTCCTCCTCCTCCTTGAGAAAAGTGAAAAAAGAAAAGGGTGAATGTTGATAGAGAAGCAGCTTGTTTTTATTGTTTACATTCTATCACCCATTCACACTCGCCTTTGATACATAATGATTTTTTTTTACTATCACTGTTATCAATATTGTTCCTGTGTCTTATCGTTCCTTTGCTTATCATTAGTTGACAATCTGGAAAACCGCGACATGATTGCCATTATTATCATCCATAGCATTATTTACATAGTGCGTTTGACGTGTAGCAGTTTGTAATAATTTGCTTCTTCATAAAAAAAAATAGTAATAATAATGATCCCTTCTTTCTTAATTAACAGTGGTAGTTTTTAAGCTTTCTATTATTATAACATGAACCACAAGCACTCATCCATTCCTCCTCCTCCTCTTCCTCCTCCTCCTCCTCCACCACTTGCTTCTCCTCCTCCACCTCCTTCTCAGTATCATCTTCACACATAAGCCACTCATCCCTCCCTCCCTCCCTCCCTCCTTCCCTCCCGCTCCTTAAATACTATCCTTCCTTCCCCCTCCGCCTTCCCTCCGCCTCACACCCTCCCCCACCAGGCGGCTGAGCACAAGTGGCCGGCACACACGCACGCACACACATGCTCACTCACACACCGGAATCAGCTGGTTGGTTACGATGATGATGTCATGATCGCGTCACCTTCCCACCCGCGCCATGACGCCACCGACACGTCATGACTTCAGGGTAGAGAGGAGATCCGCGCCTGAGAGAGAGAGAGAGAGAGAGAGAGAGAGAGAGAGAGAGAGAGAGAGAGAGAGAGAGAGAGAGAGAGAGAGGCATGCAAATCTGTACAATACATACATTCACTTAGGCAGATTAATACAGAGAGAGAGAGACAGAGAGAGAGAGAGAGAGAGAGAGAGAGAGAGAGAGAGAGAGAGAGAGAGAGAGAGAAAGGCATGCAAATCTGTACAGTACATACATTCACTTAGGCAGACTAATACAGAGAAGGAGAGAGAGAGGGAGGGGGACATACAGATCTGTACGATACATACATTCACTTAGGCACAGACTAAGAGAGAGAGAGAGAGAGAGAGAGAGAGAGAGAGAGAGAGAGAGAGAGACTATTATCCTCTATGAAGATGACACTATCTCTCCCTCTACCCAACACTTCCCTCCCCTCCTCCTCCCGCCCACGCCTCCTTTTCTTCCTCCTCCTCTTCCTCCTCCTCCTCCTCTCCCTCCCATACGCCCACACGGCCCCGCCCACCATCTGTAAACTGTTGTCGCCGCTTCTTGTAGTTACGATGGAAGATTATTTTATTTATCTGTTTGGTGTGTTTACTCCCACGCCTCTCATTTTCCTCTCTCTCTCTCTCTCTCTCTCTCTCTCTCTCTCTCTCTCTCTCTCTCTCTCTCTCTCTCTCTCTCTGCTTTGATTCATATATTACAGTTTCTCTTGTTTTTTTCTTGTTTATTTTGTACTTTCACGATTTTTCTTTATTTTCTTTATTTTCTTTATTTCCACTAGTCAAGTTTATGTATGCCCAGTGACGTCTTCCTTCTTTTCCTTTTTTTATTCATTTAGTTTAATAATTTTATCCTCATATTTACATCACTCCATGGGTCTAGTTTACTTATCTTCAGTGAACTCTCCTCCTCTTCCTCCTCCTCCTCCTCCTCCTCCTCCTCCTCCTCCTCCTCCTCCTCCTCTCGTGTCTGTCTTTACCTCTTCAGCTCCCCTTGTGCTCTTGTCCTCTCCGCCCTTCTGTCAAGCGGCCGATGAATGAACAGTGCTTAATATCAAATCTCTCTCTCTCTCTCTCTCTCTCTCTCTCTCTCTCTCTCTCTCTCTCTCTCTCTCTCTCTCTCTCTCTCTCTCTCTCTCTCTCTCTCTGTCTGATGAAGTGGTAAAGGAAGAAGTACGTCGAAGAACAGGAAAAGGAGAAGGAATATGTTAATGGAAAGGAGTTGAAGAAAACGTGAAAAGAAATGGAGGAAGAAGAGGAGGATTAGTAGGAAGAATTGGAGGAGGAGGAGGAGGAGGAGGTGATGATATCCTAGAAG
>NC_087159.1:29777500-29792500 GCF_035594125.1 Scylla paramamosain | reverse complement strand
GTGTAAAAAAAAATTAAGAAAGAAAGAAGGAAAAAGAAAGAGTCATTGAGTAAGCGTGTAAATTTCAGTAGAGTAATTTTGCTTGTCAGTTAAGTAGATTCATTTACTCACCAAGAAATCCATATTGACATGATCAGAAGATTACCTAAGAGGATCGGGGCAGCCTGTAGAGGGTCACCTTGAAAGACAGAATGCCCTAAAATAACGGGTCGCCTGAAGGGAAGATCACATAGAGGGAGGGTCACCTGGAGGTCAAGACGGCAGAACGGTGGGGGGTGGGGGAGCAGGGGAAGGAGGTGGTAAGGTGTGATACGGTAGGTTAATTACTCTATAGGCAATACGAGTTATGATATCTACCTCATTTTTCTTTCTTTATCTCCTTATCTGCATCTACTTTCCTTTACTCCTAACGACCTTGACTCCCTCTCGTTCTCTCTCTACACACACATACACAGCACAGCACGCCACACCCTCCCTCCCTCCCACACTCACTCACTCACTCACTCACTCACTCATTGACATCCTCTGAGTCTCAAAATTCCCCGTCAGTCAAAATTCAACTTAAAAATAGCACCGGAGGAGTGAATAATAACCGTTCTGGAGGTGGAGGTGTGACGTCGCCGAGTTAGGAAAGGATTCACCATTGGCCGCGCCCTCGGTGACGAAACGCTGACGTCACGGGAAGTTGCTACGTCATAAAGGAAACGGTGACGATATGGAATGTGTGGCGGGGCGACGGAGTTTACCGAGTGTTACCTGGACTTGCTAAGGATAAACGGACAGGTTTGTGTGGGCGTGTGGCAGCTGGCGCGGCCCGGGAGGTGCTGAGGGAACCTGGAAATCCGGGTGTGGACATATATGTGTGCCCTTAAAGAGGCGGAGGTGAGGGCAGGGTACCGGGGCAGGGAGGGAGAGAGGGAGGGAATGAGGCTGGGCGTGGTGATGGTGGTGTTAGTAGTGCTTTTTTTGTTCTTGTTCTTCTTGCTTTTGGTGTGCTGTATTTGTACGTGTGTGTGTGTGTGTGTGTGTGTGTGTGTGTGTGTGTCCAGGTTTATTTATTTCCCTGCTTGTTTGCTCTGTCTCTCCTCCGTTTGTCTTGTTTATCCCTATGATTATATTATTTTCATTTACATGACAATTGTTGGGTATTTTTTCATTCGCTCTCCTCTGATTTATGTATTTGTCACTGTGTGTGCTGGCCCAGTGCGCAGCGGCCACCTAAACTTGAACCTGCACCGCCTCGCCTCCCTCCTGACGACAGCACGTGGCCTCCACCCCCCATCTCCCTACAGCAGCATCATTTACTCCCTGCACCACCACAGTAACATGCATTTCCACTGTTACCACCACCACCACCATCACCACCTCCTAAACAAGACTCACTGACAGAGGCAAACATCTTTTGTCTTATGAATATTTCAAGCAGTACTCTTCCTCCTCCACCTTCACCTCTTGCATCTCCTCCTCCTCCTCCTCCTCCTCCTCCTCCTCCTCCTCCTCCTCCTCCTCCTCCTCCTCCTCCTCCTCCTCCTCCTCCTCCTCCTCCTCCTCTACCACCACCACCACCACCACCACCACCACCACCACTACCATCACCACCACCACCACCACCACCACCACCATCACCACCACCACCACCACCACCACCACAAAGACTCGCTGACAAAAGCAAACATCTTAGTCTTATGAATATTTCAGGCAGTACTCTTCCTCCTCCGCCTTCACCACCACCACCACCACCTTCACCACCACCACCACCACCACCACCACCTAAACAAGAGCCACTGACTGAGATAAACATGAATATTTCCAGCAGTACTCTTCCACTTCCTCCACCTTCCACACTACCACCACCACCACAACCACCATCACCACCACCTGCTCCTCGTTCATACTGGTGGGGAGTGAGCACTGAGCACCAGACGCGCCCTTCACCTCACAGCAACATTAGAACATTAGTGCCTAGCCGTGCCTGTAAAGATGGGATGCGCGGCAGCTTTACAAGGCGGCAAGGCGATGGTTCTGCTGCCCTTGGTGGTGGTGGTGGTGGTGGCGGTGGCGGTGGCGGTGGCGGTGAGAGGTTGAGTGAGACAGCTGAAGGGTATTGAATTAAGAACACTAAGGGAGGAAGGGAGAGGAGTGGATATTATTTACGAGTGAGCTGAAGGAGTGGAATTGTGTGAGAATAGTGAGAGAGAGAGAGAGAGAGAGAGAGAGAGAGAGAGAGAGAGAGAGAGAGAGAGAGAGAGAGAGAGAGAGAGACCAAAATTGAATAAACATCATTAAATATAAATTACAATACTTGAAAAGAAGAAATCAGAAAAATAATAATAAAATAATAATAGTAATAATAATAACAGTAATATTAAAAGGATATTAGAGAATGCTATACATAAATTAGATTAAAATAAGCTACTTTAAAGAAAATATAGAACACACACACACACACACACACGTGCACACACACACACACACACACACACACACACACACACACACACACACACACACACACACACACACACACACACACACACACACACACACACACACACACACACACACACACACACACACACAACTTATGACCCTGCCCCTACACACCTATCAGAGAGAGAGAGAGAGAGAGAGAGAGAGAGAGAGAGAGAGAGAGAGAGAGAGAGAGAGAGAGAGAGTTTGTATACAGAAAAGGGAGAGAACCAACACCCGGATGGAAAGGGAGTAGAAAAACAGAAAAAAAGGAAAAAAAGAAACTTGCTACAAAAGGAAAGCTGGAGAAAGGTGTGACAGGAAGGACGGAATGCAGAGAGAGAGAGAGAGAGAGAGAGAGAGAGAGAGAGAGAGAGAGAGAGAGAGAGAGAGAGAGAGGTGGCAATAAAGAAGACGAAGTTGGATTAATGAGACACTAAATATTGAGGTGAAGGAGGAAGAGGAAGGAGAACAAGAAGGAGGAGGAGGAGGAGGAGGAGGAGGAGGAGATGATGATGAAGGGGACGAAAGGGGAGGAGATGAGATGATAAACCAGAGAGAGAGAGAGAGAGAGAGAGAGAGAGAGAGAGAGAGAGAGAGAGAGAGAGAGAGAGAGGGGGGGAAGGAGAGGTCGGATGGTTGGGTCTGTTCTCCATATAAGCACGTTGCATAGTGAGGGGCGAGTTGAGGCAGGTTTTGTGAGGCCGGAAGAGAGTAAGGCAACGAATTACCGATCAGATGGTGGCGCGCGTACTCTGAGAAGGAGGAGAAGGAGAAGGAGGAGGAGGAAGAAAGGTAGAAATTGAGGTAAAGTTAGTGTATTCCCTGCCCCTTATTCTCCTTCTTTCTCCTACATCTTCTTCTTCTTCCTTCCTCTTTTTCTCCTCATCCTCCTCCTCCGATTTTTCATTTCGTCTTTCTTCTTCTACTTTTTTGCCTTACTCTTTTCTTCATGCCCTTCTCTTTATATATTATGCTTCTCTTCCTCCTCCTCCTCCTCCTCCTCCTCCTCCTCCTCCTCCTCCTCCTCCTCCTCCTTTTCATCGTTTTTTCTCCACTGATTTTTCCTCCTCCTCATTTTCATCCTTCTTTTTCCACTACGATTTTTCCTCCTCCTCCTCCTCCTCCTCCTCCTCCTCCTCCTCCTCCTCCTCCTCCTCCTCCTCCTCCTCCTCCTCCTCCTTTTTATCTTCCCTACTCCCATTTCCAATTTCACATTTTCATATTGTATTCCTTCTTTCTTTATAACTTTTCACCTAAAACACACACACACACACACACAAACACAGACACACACACACACACACACACACACACACACACACACACACACACACACACACACACACACACACACACACACACACACACACACAAGCTAATAGTCTGTAAATTAAAACCTTGGATGCTTTAGGAGGGAGTAACAGGAGTGAGGAGGAGGAGGAGGAGGAGGGAAGGAGCGGGTGTTACAGATGTGGAGCAGAGGGAAAGGAGAGAGAAGTGAGCAGCGTGGGTGGGTGGGTGGGCGGGCGGGCGGGCCGGTGGGTGGGTTGGCGGACCGGTGGGTGGGTGGGCGGCACAGTCTAGTGGGCACAGATAACAAATGAGAGCGCCTGTCTTGCTATCACGTGTTATCTGGCTCCTGTTGCTGCCTTATCGAAGTGACACACACACACAGAGAGAGAGAGAGAGAGAGAGAGAGAGAGAGAGAGAGACCTGTTGGTGCGTATATAAAGAAGAGAGAAAGAGGAGAAAGAGATAAGAAGAGACACTGTAATAGGACTGAATCACATATTAGAAACATGATAATGATAGTAGTAATAATAGTAGTAGTAGTAGTAGTAATAATAATAATAATAATAATAATATAATAATAATAATAATAATAATAATAATAATAATAATAATAATAATAATAATAATAAAAATTTAATCATTCTGGGAGTGGTCTCATGTCGTGATACCCGCTGTAGTGGTGAAAGTAGTAGTAGTAGTTTTTGTTTTTGTTGTTGTTGTTGCTGCTGCTGTTGTTGTTGCTGCTGCTGCAGCAATAGTAGTAGTAGTGGTGGTGGTGAACGAGAGATATGGAAAGAATTGAACACAGCAGTAGTAGTAGTCGTAGTAGTAGTAGTAGTAGTAGTAGTAGTAGTAGTAGTAGTAGTAGTAGTAGTAGTAGTAGTAATAGCAGCAGCAGCAGCAGCAGGAGCAGTAGTAGTGGTGGTAGTGGTAGTAGAAGTAGTAGTAGTAGTAGTAGTAGTAGTAGTATGATTGTGTTAGCTGTGATGACAGTTAAAGTACGTAGTAGTGGTAGTAGTGAAGGAGAGGAAGGAGGAGGTAATGGAGGAGGAAGAGGAGGAGGAGGTAGTGGAGGAGGGCAGGTGGAGGAGAACAAGCCTTCCCACTCGTCCACCCGATTTCCTACCACACCCTCTCTTCCTTTCCACCGTCCTTCCCTCCACCCTCCCTCCACTTTCGAGCACCACACCCATCCTTCCCTCCATCCTTCCTCCACTTCCAGACTCTTCCACTCCTCCCTTTCCAGCCCCCTCCACCCCTCCTCCCCCAGTCCACCTCCTAATCCGGTTCCAGTGGCTAAAATTGGTAAGATGGCAACATGCAGGTTCCAGCGACTGCCTGACAGGTATGCAAGGGTGGCCAGGCAGGTGGAGAGCCAGTGAGTCAGTCAAGAGAGTCAGTGAGTCAGTCGAGAAGAGGTAATGAGTGAAGGAAGGAAATTTGAAAGGTCAGTCGAGTTTTTTTTTTTTTTTTTTTTTTTTGGGGGGGGGGGTATGATTGGTGAGTTAGTTGAGTCAGTGAGCGAGTCTGAAAAAAAGGTTAGAGTCAGTGAATTCAGTCATGGTTTCAGGCTGTTAGTCATAAGTTTGTCAGTAACATCAGTAAGTTAAGTGAAGTTACCGAGTCAGTCAGTCAGTCAAAGTCAAAAAGTTAATAATGAGTCAGTCAGAGTCAGTCAAGTCGGTGTTTCAGCATCGAAGTTCATGGGAGTCAGTCAGTGAGCCAGCCAGCCAGACAGTCAGTAGAGTCAGTCTCAGTGGAGCAAAACTGAGTCACTGTACGTGCAGTTAATCTCGGTAATTATGGCCAGTCAACTTTCCAGTTCAGTTAAGTAATTCAGTCACTTTATTACTTAGACAAGGCAGTAAGGAGCCAGTAAATAAACAGTGAGATGGGTCAGTAAGTAATTTCAGGTCTCTGTCAAAATGTCACTGAAATCAACACAAGCCCGTAGTCAGTCAGACATTATAGGTAAAGAAAAACAACGAAATCATAAAACAATCAATAATGAGGTTCAGAAAGCAATCTCAATTTTCACTCAGTGTGTCAGCAAGATGAATGGACACAGCTGCATCAGTCAGGTGGCGCAGCATCCAGGCAGCTGGTCAGTGAGTCACCTAGGCTGTGTGTTCAATGATGAGTCAGTCAGTTCAATGGAAAGTCATGTCGGATTTTGAGGTCACCAGGAGGAAGAGGAGGAGGAGGAGGAGGAGGAGGAAAACTAAAGCGGATGATTAAAAGAATCATAGGATATAAGAACAGATACAGAGAGAGAGAGAGAGAGAGAGAGAGAGAGAGAGAGAGAGAGAGAGAGAGAGAGAGAGAGAGAGAGAGAGAGAGAGAGAATGGGAGGGAAGGACGTAATCAGAGATGTATGAAAACTAAACTGAAAATATAAGACCATCTACCACTACTACTACTACTGATACTACTACTACTACTACTACTACTACTACTACTACTACTACTACTACTACTACTACTAATAATAATAATAATAATAATAATAATAATAATAATAATAATAATAAACACACACACACACACACACACACACACACACACACACACACACACACATGACTTGGACAGTCATAGCTTTCCAAGAAAAATAATCTTAAAATAACATCCTCTCTGATGTCTCTAGCAAGAGTAATGATATTATTACTATCACTACTACTACTACTACTACTACTACTACTACTACTACTACTACTACTACTACTACTACTACTACTACTACTACTACTGCTGCTTTTACTACTACTACTACTACTACTACTACTACTACCACCACCACCACCACTAGTACTACTACTACTACTACTACTACTACTACTACTACTACTACTATAACTACTACTACTACTATAACTACTACTACTATTATACTACTACCATAACTACTATTACTACTACTACTACTACTTTTACTGCTACCACTACCGCCACTACTACTACCACCACCACCACCACCACCACCACCACCACCACCACTACTACTACTACTACTACTACTACTACTACTACTACTACTACTACTACTACTACCAACACTACTACCACCACCACCACCACCACCACCACCACCACCACTACTACTACTAGTACTACTACTACTACTACTACTACCACCACCAACACTACCACCACCACCACCACCACTACTACTACTACTACTACTACTACTACTACTACTACTACTACTACTACTACCACCACCACCACTGCTACCACTACTACTACTACTACTACTGTTACTACCGCCACCACCACTAATTATAATAATAATAATGATAATAATAATAATACTGCTTTATCATTATTTTTTGTTGTTGTTTATGATGACATTATCGTTAGTGTATCCGTTTGTTTTGTCAAGCCACGATAAAGAGAGAGAGAGAGAGAGAGAGAGAGAGAGAGAGAGAGAGAGAGAGAGAGAGAGAGAGAGAATGTTGTTGAATAAATGGATCAGTATTTCAGTCACAAATTACTCTCTCGCTCACTCACTCACTCACTCAATCAATCATTCATTCACTTACCCACACAATTCCCTCACTCACTTCCCTCGCTCATCCACTCCACTCCGCCTCTTCACTCACTCACTCAATCAATCATTCACTTACCCACACAATTCCCTCACTCACTTCCCTCGCTCATCCACTCCACTCCGCCTCTTCACTCACTCACTCAATCAATCATTCACTTACCCACACAATTCCCTCACTCACTTCCCTCGCTCATCCACTCCACTCCGCCTCTTCACTCACTCACTCACTCACTCACTCAAGCTCACGAGTTTATGTATTTCAACTATTCTTCTCACCATCATTTCTATCTTCTTTTCTCCATCGCTGTATTTTCTTTTCTTTCTTTTTTTCTCACTCTCCTTTTCTCTCCCCGTCTTCATTTGTCATCCTCTCTCTCTCTCTCTCTCTCTCTCTCTCTCTCTCTCTCTCTCTCTCTCTCTCTCTCTCTCTCTCTCTCTCTCTCTCTCTCTCTCTCTCTCTCTCTCTCTCTCTCTCTCTCTCCTGTGTTTATTTTTATTCTTCACTTCTTTTTGTGTTAATACTTGTTTGCTTCCTGTTTTTGTTTGTTGCTTTTATTTTGTGTTGTGTTGTGAGGGGAAAAATGTGTGTGTGTGTGTGTGTGTGTGTGTGTGTGTGTGTGTGTGTGTGTGTGTGTGTGTGTGTGTGTGTGTGTGTGTGTGTGTGTTTAAATATAGGATTTTCTGTAACAATCTCTCTCTCTCTCTCTCTCTCTCTCTCTCTCTCTCTCTCTCTCTCTCTCTCTCTCTCTCTCTCTCTCTCTCTCTCTCTCTCTCTCTCTCTCTCTCTCTCTCTGTACCCTATCAGTCTATCTTTCTCCCCTTACCTTCCTCAATCTTTTCTTCCTTACCATCCTTGTTCCTCCTCCTCCTCCTCTCCTTCCTTCTTTCTCTTCCCTCACCTGATATTCTCTCGTCTTTTCCTTTTATAATTCTTTCACCGATTTTGTGCCTTTCTTTTTTTGTTTCTCTTTTTCCTGCACTATATCTTTCTTCTCTTTTCTTCTCTTCTCTTATCTTCCTTCATATTTTTGACTAGTTCTTTTCCAACCCTTTCATTTGTTCTCTTTCTTTCTTTGCCTGTACCTCCTTCCTTCGTTTATACCTTGCTCCTTCCATCTCCTCCTCTTCCTTCTCCTCGTCCTCCTCCTCCTGGTGCCCCCGTGCCCGCCAGGAAGGTGCAGACACAGAGGTAGGCTGCTGTTTGTAGTATCAGCAAAACAGCAACAATTACCTTCACTATGACTGTTATCTGTGGTCGTGGCCATCACCCTTAGGCACTCCGCTTCTCTCCTGCTTCACCACCATCACTACCACTACTACTGCTACTGCCACTTCTGCTGCTTGTGCTACTTCTACTACTACTACTACTACTACTACTACTACTACTACTACTACTACTACTACTACTACTACTACCGCTGCTGCTGCCAACAATAATCTTTTTAACGAATGTATGAGTGTATGAGAGTCGTGCGTGCAAGTCAAGAGAGAGAGAGAGAGAGAGAGAGAGAGAGAGAGAGAGAGAGAGAGAGAGAGAGAGAGAGAGAGAGAGAGAGAGGAAAGGAAGGGTGCGGTTGCCAACTGGGTAAGCAAGATGTCCTTCGTTGTAAATCTCTCTCTCTCTCTCTCTCTCTCTCTCTCTCTCTCTCTCTCTCTCTCTCTCTCTCTCTCTCTCTCTCTCTCTCTCTCTCTCTCTCTCTCACCATTTAGTGCACCTTTCCAATTCTTTTCATGCATTCATTTCATCGTAATTTATCTTTTCCAATCCATTATCTAATTGTTGCTTGCGTTTCTTAATGGCCTTCTTTCTTCGTGTGGCCTTTCTCTGCCTTCCCTTCCTTTCCTTTCCCTTCCCTTCCCTTCCCTTCCCTTCCCTTCCCTGGACACGCCTTCCATTCATCTTAGTAATCACTTTTGGTCGCTAACCTCGGCACTTGAAAAAGTCTCACCCCATTGTTTTCTCCTCCTCCTCCTCCTCCTCCTCCTCCTCCTCCTCCTCCTCCTCCTCCTCCTCCTCCTCCTCCTCCTCTCCCTCTTCTACGCCGCCTCTCCCTCCTTGGTGGTCGTGTGTCTGAGAGAGATAACAGGAGAGATAAAACTAAGGGAAAGTGAGACATGAGTAGATAAGAGAGGCTGTAAGGAAGGCACATTGCCAGTGTATGGGCGCGGTGAGGGGAGGCAAGGGCAGGAGTGGTCAGGAATGGGGGACTGTAGAGGAGAGTGGGAGGGTGGAAGGGTGGAGTAATGGTGGGGCGAAGGAGGTAGGGAAGGAAAGAATGTTTAAAGTAACGGGGTAGATAGGATAGGGGGAGAGACGATGGAATGTGAAGGAAGGGGTACTGTAGTGTAGGGTAGAGAGAGAGAGAGAGAGAGAGAGAGAGAGAGAGCGAGCACCTCAGTGGGTCTTTTTTTTTTTTTTGCCTAAGTCTGTGTTGCTCTTACATGAAAAAAAACAATCAAGTAAACAAAACAAATGAGTCAACTAAGTGTTCATCAGAAAAGTAGTGGAAAAATAAATGAAATAGTTAATATTGCATATATGCAGCGGGAAAAAACACAAATACTTTCTTTGAAAATTGTCTGACTCGCATACAAAATTACTCATCTTGGGGGTCTCTGTTTTCCGAATTTATTTATTTTATTTTTTAGTTTTCCTTCCATGTTCAGTTTTGTTCATGAATAGATTGCACCACGCACCGAGGGGAGGAAGAGAACAGGGGGGACTGGCGGGAGGGAGAGGGCGGAGGAGGTGGGATGAAAGATACGTACCGAGAGAGGGAGAGAGGATGAACAGGAAAGGCTTGTCATCCTGTTATCTTGAGTGTGTGGACTGTCAGGCTTATTGTCAACGCTAAGGGTGGAAGTTGCGAAACCTAGTAGTAGTAGTAGTAGTAGTAGTAGTAGTAGTAGTAGTGGTAGTAGTAGTAGGAGGAGGAATGATAATAGTAACAATTGTAGCATTAATAAAAGTAGCAGCAGTATCCAGTATCTTCAGTCATTCATCCCTTTTAATGTTATAGTTTGTAATTCTCTTCCTGCTTCCGTCTTTCTCCATGCATTCGACTTGCGGTGTTGCAAAAGAGGAGTATCAAGGCAGCTCGGAAACTAAATTGTCTTACACTTTTCATTCGTTCCCTAAATTTGTTTTTCTTTGTATTTCATTTCTTTTATTTTAATTTTAAGGGGAGCGGCATTTTAAGCAAGTTTTTTTTTTCTTTCGCTTCTTTTTTTTCTCGGCCTGCTTTCCTTATACGTTACGAATGAAGTTGCAAGTGCCATACTGTCGCTATCTATCAGTGGGAGCACTGGCGCAAGTACGCCTCGCGTTGCTATTGGCTAGTTGTGCATCTAGCAACGCACAGGGCGACCAATGAGCAGCCAGACCTTATCCACCACTCAGATTGGCTCTAACAGGAATTATGTCATTCCCCTGCGGACCAATAAGACTTAAGCAAGAGTAAAAAAAAACGATAAGGAGACAAAAGCTGATGAAAACAAGAAATGGAGCAAGAGGGAGAGGAGAAAAAGATGAAGCAACAGCTAGTAAATGACAGTAAAGAACAATAAGGAGAAGGAGATGATTAGGGGGAACAATATGTGAGAACAAGACGAGGAGAGATGAAGCAGCAGGGAATGAGGTGAAACATTCTCAAGATTTGTGTTACGACGTGTCCGACAAAATTGAGAATGATAATGATGGTGACGAGGAGTAGGAGGAAGAGAAGGAGGAGGAGGAGGAAGAGGAGAAGGAGGAGGAGGAGGAGGAAAATGACACTACCGAAAATAACTAAATATATATATATATATATATATATAGAGAGAGAGAGAGAGAGAGAGAGAGAGAGAGAGAGAGAGAGAGAGAGAGAGAGAGAGAGAGAGAGAGAAGGAAAAGAATTGTAACGTAAATCAAAGAAAGAAAAGAAGTTAATCCTTTCAGAATGAAAGAAAAAAATAAAAATCGAAAGGTAATTTTAAAAAATGTTAAATGTGCTTTCGTGTGTGTGTGTGTGTGTGTGTGTGTGTGTGTGTCTGTGTGTGTGTTTTCTCCCCGAACCTCCTCCTCCTCCTCCTCCTCCTCCTCCTCCTCCTCCTCCTCCTCCTCCTCCTCCTCCTCCTCCTCCTCCTCCTCCTCCTCCTCCTCCTCCTCTGCCACACAGTGTAATCACTCTTTATCTCATGCTTTCTTTCTTCCTTTCGTTTTCTTTATTCTTTCTTTCTTTTCTTTCCTTCTTTTCAATCTTTCATCCATCTCTGATTACGTCCTTCCCTCCCATTCTCTCTCTCTCTCTCTCTCTCTCTCTCTCTCTCTCTCTCTCTCTCTCTCTCTCTCTCTCTCTCTCTCTCTCTCTCTCTCTCTCTCTCTCTCTCTCTCTCTCAGGGCGGGTCACCATTCCCTTTCACCCTTAGGCACTCTGGATGCAAGGTCGATGAGGCGAAGGCAACGTGATGCTTGAGGAAGGAATGCACAGAGAGAGAGAGAGAGAGAGAGAGAGAGAGAGAGAGAGAGAGAGAGAGAGAGAGAGAGAGAGAGAGGGGGGCGGGGGGGGGAGATGTTGCTGTTATCATCGAAGAAAAGCAAACGTTAATAAGTGAGTTATTAATAGTTACTCTTTTATTTATTGGGCGGCCGAAGAAAATGTATAATCCTTTGTGTTCTTTGTTGTAAGTGGTTAAGATACGCTCTCTCTCTCTCTCTCTCTCTCTCTCTCTCTCTCTCTCTCTCTCTCTCTCTCTCTCTCTCTCTCTCTCTCTCTCTCTCTCTCTCTCTCTCTCTCTCTCTATCCTGGTTGTGTGTGACTTACGGCTTTCCTCCTCCTCCTCCTCCTCCTCCCTCCTTCCTCCTCCTCCTCCTCCTCCTCCTCCTCCTCCTCCTCCTCCTCCTCCTCCTCCTCCTCCTCCTCCTCCTCCTCCTCCTCCTCCTCCTCCTCCACCCCATCCTCCTCCTCCTCCTCCTCCCGGCGCCAGCATCCAACAAGCGCCTCACACCACACTTGGTGAAAACCTGTTCGCGATTATCCACAGGTAATGAGCGGAGTCTCCGCCACCACCACCACCACCGCCACCGCCACAACCATCACCGCCACCACCACTACTACTAACAGCACCACCAACTCCATCACCACCTCCGCTGCCACTGCCGGCACCACCACCACCACCGCTGCCACAACCACCACCACCACTGCTTCCTCCATCGTCACCTCCACCGTCACCTCCACCATCACCTCCACCACCGTCACCACCACCTCCACCACCACCGCCACCTCCATCACTACCTCCACAACCACCACCACCACCACCACCTAGGTACATCAACACAACCACTAATGTATCCTAACGCCAACATCACCACCACCACCACCACCACCACGTACCTCACCCAAAGCAAAACTATAAACACAATGAAATCTTAACTCAGTCTATATCCAATTAATCCATCTTTTAAACACAATGGTTCCTGTTCAGTGTTCAGTGTTTTCATTAATCTACTGGAGACTAAAAGGAAAGCAAACCAAACACACTCTCACAGCTTCATATCCCTTACGAAAGAGGGACACATCTACAGTTACTTGACATTTCATTACTATCTCAGCACATTGAACAACAAAAGTGAGATAAAACAACACAAATCCGACATAAACTAGATATTGTGCAAGATTTGTAGTTTTGTATCCCTTTAACATTTGTATATCATCACGTAACCATAGAGAGAGAGAGAGAGAGAGAGAGAGAGAGAGAGAGAGAGAGAGAGAGAGAGAGAGAGAGAGAGAGAGAGAGACAGGCACACACACAGGAAGACAGACATAAGGACAGAGACAGAAAGACACAGACAGAGAAGCAGATAGAGAAAGTAAAGGAAGGAAAAGACAATTGGAAACGCAACAGAGGCTGAATAAAGAAATACCAGTTGTTTATCAGCATTGCCTAGGGATTAGTAAGAGGGTGGTGACACTGAATCACCAATAGAGGCTCAGTTGTCACAGGATGCTCACCACACATCCTCGTGAATCATTAAGTCATGTGTATATATCCGCCGATAAGACCACAGGATCACTGCCACAAGTGGGTACATTGTGTGTGTGTGTGTTCATAATTCAGTTAATACTATAAAATGGACACCGGTATTTTTACGCTTTTGATTTTATTGTGAAACTATGATCAGTAAACTACTACTACTACTACTACTACTACTACTACTATTGTGTGTGTGTGTGTGTGTGTGTGTGTGTGTGTGTGTGTGTGTGTGTGTGTGTGTGTTTGCATGTGGCTATGTAAGTGGATATATAATAATGTGGTCCTATTTTTTACAATTTTGCACTTAAGTGTGTATGTGTGAATTTTACAGTTGTTTGTGGTGTGTGTGTGTGTGTGTGTGTGTGTGTGTGTGTGTGTGTGTGTGTGTGTGTGTGTGTGTGTGTGTGTGTGTGTGTGTGTGTGTGTGTGTGTGTGTGTGTGTGTGTGTGTGTGTCCGTACATTTCCTGGAAGATGTCTAAAAATATGACCTCCGTAGGAAGATAAACGTTGCACAGAAGTATTGTTTTGGGCCTGAGAACGAACACACACACACACACACACACACACACACACACACACACACACACACACACACACACACACACACACACACACACACACAAAAGCCACTTCAGCCAATCTGGGAATAATACAGTGTGTAGGAGGATCTGATGTCACGCACCACTCTGTCTGTGCGAGTAATGTAGAGCACGCGAGTGTGTGTGTGTGTGTGTGTGTGTGTGTGTGTGTGTGTGTGTGTGTGTGGGCGGTCTGGTTGGTATGGGTATGTGGGTGGATGGATGGGGTAAATAGTATTTGTGTGTGTGTGTGTGTGTGTGTGTGAGTGTGGGCGGATGGTGAGGGATGGAAGGAGGGACAGTAACAGGTGGAGATACACTCGATCAGCCTTTCTCAAACAAAAGGTTATATTGTTTAGTACTCTTCTGCCCTGAATGACTGATGACGTAGCCCTTGTGTCGCCATTCTGCGCTGCCCACCACCACTGCGGCGAAGACTCGATTCTAAATTGCCATTGTTTCTTTCACTCACTGTAAACGTTGAAGAAACACGTGATGAAGAGTTAAACAGTGAATTGCTCGCTTCATTTACATGCAGTTGGTGTTACTGATACGGGAACATAGTCATGCATAAGAAGGTAAGGGAAGGCTGAGGAAGCTGTCAGGCATACACGTGGCAGTCACCGTATGAAACATCTCTATCTCTTTTCACCTATCATTCTCATCCTTCTTTGTCGATTTCGAGGAAAACATTCCTATCTGCGCGGTGAGTTTTGTAACCTAATGTTAGAAATTCTCATCTTGTTGAATATTACGTTATCATATGTAATATTCGTCCCAACATGGAGATATTTCAGCGCGCCCAACAATGTATCAGTTTCAAATGCCTGTGTTCTGAAACACTTTATTCTCTCATCAAGATTATTTTCACAGGCCAGTGAGTTGATTTGTATGATTTATGACTTTTCCAACTCTGATAATGCAAAGTCCTTGCTAAGCCATCACTAGAATCATAAAAGAACACATTTGAAAACCCATACTGTTAGCTTTGATAGAAGTAATCTGGATAAGACGCCGAAATGTTTAGCTTGAGATCAGTGGATGTTTCTCGTGTGTATATTTAGAATCTCCTTGCATTCCGTTTGCTATTGTGT
>NC_087159.1:29765000-29775000 GCF_035594125.1 Scylla paramamosain | reverse complement strand
CCGATCAGAGATGATTCACTTGATCTTGATCTTGATGCTAAAGGTGGCTCGGGATCACTCCTGAACCAGGCCTTTGGATCGGCAAGACAAAACAGACATAAATCAAGCTGGGAAAGAAAAAAAAAAAAAAAAAAAAACTAACAGCATCCTCTATACAAATTGTCCCTACTTCTGGCTCAGCACATTCTCTCCAGAAACTTTCACAGCTTCACGCATCCTTTCATTCGTCTCTGTACACAGTCCCAGCAGCAACACGATCCATTCCCTTTCTGTCTTCACTCTTTCATTCCTGTTATGCCGTGACTCAGTCAGAACCACATGCATCATCTCTCTCCTGTCTCTCTCATACCTCTCACACTCCAGCACCACATGCTCCACCGTCTTATCCTCTCCCGTGTCACACATCTGGCACACTTTACTGCGGGATTCGGACCATGTGTAATTTCTTTCATTCACATCCATACACTGTCCCCTAGCTCGGAAGAGATCACTATCTAAGCTTCCATCATAATGCCATCCATACATCGGGGCCTCTTTCTCCATGTACCATTCCAGAGTGTTCTTTCTTTCTTTCTCATTCTTCCATTCCTTCAGTCCCACACACTTCAATTCTCTGTCTATCTCACTCTTTCATTTTCTCACATCCCATTCAGTTCTTACTATGCCTCCTCTTGCCACGACCCATTCACACTCATTTTGATTTCTCCCAGTCATTCTCATCCCCCCACACAACTTGTAATCCACTCATGTCTGTTATTCTCATGCATCTCTTCCTCCATTTGCTTCCACTTTCATTCCACAGATACACCTTTGTTGCTATTCTTGCATCGTCCATTCTTTCAAGCCTAATCTTGTACCTAAGTGTCTTTTTTTTTTTTTTTTCATTCCATGCAATCACATCCATACCAGACATTATACTCGGCACAGCCACACTCTTCCACACTTCTCTCAGCATGCCATATTTACTCGCTGTCATCCTTGCTGCGCTTCCCGATCGACCTATCCACTGGTTCACCAAGCTTATCTTTTCATTATTTGCCTTTTCACATCCATTCGGACTCATCCACATTCCTAAGTACCTGTATCCTTGTGCCTGTTTTTCACCCCTCATGAACTTACACAAACTTGTACACAGCCACTTGCCATTCCTTTCTCCCTTAAAGATTCATTGACACTCCTTTCACACTTCACTTTGGCATTCATTTATCATTCGCCTTGTCAGTCGCTGCTGTTTCACATACGAGTATGCTGCCCATGCATTCTGATACTCATTCTCCACCTCACCGCTTTCATGCCTCTTTTTCCTCAGCCATCTACACTGTCTACTCATTCTCATTCGCTCTTTCCTAGCCTTTCTGATTTCATCTTTCCACCATGATTTACATACTCTCTTTCTTCTGCCTACTCTCACAAACCCTATCTGGTTCTCGCCAGTACTCCGCACGTCCTCAACCAGTTTCTCATTCAGATGCTCCACATCATACACGCTTACATCATCCCAGCTTCTTTTACTCAGATCAACCTGAAAGTTCTCCCACCCTACATCTCTCAGTCTCACTTCCTTTTCTTACTTGCTACTTTCACTTCATTCCTACCCTGCATCAAGCACTCCACAACCAGTTTATTGTGATCAGACACAATATCAACTATACCATCCTCATTTATCCACATATGTGCCACAATTTCACACATTCCTCCATTCACCAGTATATAGTCAATCTCTGATTCATGCTCCCTTACATTCAAAGTCACTCGTCCCTTTGCCAAGGCAACATTCAGATTTTCCAACTCCATTTCATAGATAAGCTCCTTAAGCATTTCACCATTCCTGTTCATCCGTTCTCCCAGTATTCCTACATGTTCACTCGTGTCACCCGTCACAAACACTCTTTCCTCTCCATGTTCTCTCACAACTTTTTTAAGTATGTCATACTTCCTCCTGCTCTCCCTATCAGCTCTTTCACCCATGACATTCCTATACACAACCACCAGTACCATCTTCTCCATTCTGCCACGACTATTCGTACATTCCACTCTGACCGCTAGCACATCTTCACTGTTTTCACACTTCCCCACATCAATCTCCTCTACTTTCAATCCTCTTCCTTTCTTGTAGAGTAAGGCTACGCCTCCTCCCTGTGTCTCCTCTGTTTTACGCCCTTTCCAATCATTACACACTCACATCCCTTCATTCATACATCTTCTTTCAGGTGTGTCTCGGTGAGCCCGACTACGTCGAACTTCCACTCACTGATTTCCTCAAACTTCCCCACATCCCATCCTCTCACATTCATACAAGCAGTCTTCACACATTTCTTCTCTTCCGCATTTGTTGTCGTCTGAGAGTCTTCTTCGTCACAAAGCTGCATAATTGGTGCTTAACCCTTGGATTGCCACTTAGTACACCCTTCTCTAATTACCGATCACTCTGAGACATCTTTACTTGTTTTACAGCCTCATTCAATATTTAAAATGAGTAAAAATTGCCAAATCTATCCTTTTCACACAACTTATTTTGCAAATGCTTGTAAAGATTTCATACATTGTATGTAGTGGTGATAATTGTCTCGTGCCAAAGTGAAAGGGTTAAAGTACTAGTTGTAGTGGTCAGGATTTTTTTTTTTATGCACCCAATGCTCTGTGTGTGTGTGTGTGTGTGTGTGTGTGTGTGTGTGTGTGTGTGTGTGTGTGTGTGTGTGTGTGTGTGTGTTAGGTACTACTAGGTGTGATTCCACCAAACCCTTTCTCATCTCGTACCTGCGTAATGGTGAACTGAAATTACCTGTGGCCAATTAGCCTCTTAGGGCATGGCTAATTGGTAATTCCAGACTCCGCCCCCTACAGGTAACATTCCTTGCCCTCAGAAATTAGAATGATTTCATAATTATGCAGTAATAAGAAAGCTGTCGAGAGGGGATGGCTTGCACGTGTGTGTGTGTGTGTGTGTGTGTGTGTGTGTGTGTGTGTGTGTGTGTGTGTGTGTGTGTTAGGTTAGATTAATTTAGTATTCTTTGCACTTTTTTTCTATTTTCCTAAAGTTTTTTCTTTGTATTTTTTCGTCGTTTATTCTTGTCACAAGCTTTTAATCCTCTTCCTGCCTTTATTTTCTTTACTATTTTTTTCTCCTTTCATTTTCCTATCTTATAATTTTCAAGGCTGAATTATTTTAGTCTTTTTCCAACTTTTTTTCTCCATCTTTCTTCGTATTCATACCTTCATCATCACTTCCTCCTCTCTTCGTTCAGTTCCCCTACCTTATCATTTTCAAGGTTAAATTCTCTCTACACTAATCCCTTCCCTAAACGCAAAGTTACCGCATTTTTGCCAAGTCAGCATTATGAGCACATCAGTCCTATCTCGACTGCTGCCATAAACATTAATGTATTCCTTCCATAATGAATCTGTTTTGCATACGTATCTTTTTTATACGTAACAACTCCTCTCTTTTACTATGCATTCATTTAGTTTTATCTCCTGAACGTCTGGCTGTTTCAACGCAGGGCTCACTCTCCTGCAGGTATGGGCAGCGGCGGCGTGGTAGTGGCCACCCCACCCCCTGCGTGTTTCCAGCCACTGACGAGCTGCCGCAACGTGTAAGTATTTAACCATCGTAATCTTCGTACGCCAGCGCATGAGTATCGTACGTATTTCGTTTTTCTTACCTCATGACATTAAAAGCGTGAGTGAGTGAGTGAGTGACATATCAGTTATATTTACTTATGAAGTGTCTTTTGATTTACTATTATAAATTTATTTAGCTCGTTAGGTCTTTAATTATCGTATTTTTGTAATTTGTTTTCATATTTATTTTGGTTCGTACGGTGGTTGGCCTGGAAAGGGAAACGTCACGTGTGTGTGTTTGAGTGCGTGACAAGGAGGGAAGTGAAGGTGGAAGAGGGAGGGAGGGAGGTCAGGAGGGGCGCTGGTGGAGGGAGGTGATCCGTAGAGAGTGAAAGAGGGAGGGAGGAAAACAAGAGAGAGAGAGAGAGAGAGAGAGAGAGAGAGAGAGAGAGAGAGAGAGAGAGAGAGAGAGAGAGAGAGAGAGAGAGAGAGAGAGAGAAGGGCGGCTCATAGATGTGCACTCAAGTACGACGATGAAGTATGGAAGCAAAAAACACGTAAATAAACAACCACGTCACAACCCATTAAATAAAGGAAGCAAAAAAAAAAAAGAAAAAGGAAGACCGTCTGGTGCGCGCGCGTTGGTGGAGGACAGACAGACAGACAGGCAGGCAGTTTATTAGGAAGTGAGAGTGAACTTGAGCTTCGGCCAGTGAACGGAATAATGACAAGGCTCTTTTTTTTTTCTTTTTTTTTCTTTTTTTTTCATACATACATTAACAAGCAAGACACACTACAAGACCCGGTGATTTCAACATTTCCTGCAGGACAAGTCGGGGAATCTTTCGGAATCAAATAGGAAAATGTAAAGCGAGGTCATTTTTCCCTCTCTCTCTCTCTCTCTCTCTCTCTCTCTCTCTCTCTCTCTCTCTCTCTCTCTCTCTCTCTCTCTCTCTCTCTCTCTCTCTCTCTCTCTCTCTCTCTGGCCTATTATTATTATCATTTTTCTTTACTCAAGTGGCAGAAAAGTCGTAAAGAAAGAGGGAAATGAAACCAGGTCAAAATTATGAGACAAAGGAGGTCAGGCTGTGGTCGTCAGAGAGAGAGAGAGAGAGAGAGAGAGAGAGAGAGAGAGAGAGAGAGAGAGAGAGAGAGAGAGAGAGAGTTGGTACCTGAGGGGCGTTGCTGTTTACCTGGATCCACCTGAGGCCAGTAATTACAGGTGATCTAGCTCTAGTAGCCTCCTCTCTAGTGTTGTGTAAGAGTGTAGTTTTTTTTTTATCATCTCCGGGTTTGTGTGTGTGTGTGTGTGTGTGTGTGTGTGTGTGTGTGTGTGTGTGTGTGTTGTGGTCTTGGGAAATGCTGTAGAAAAAAAGGGGGAAAAAGTGTTGCATTGTGTTGTTCGTGGATTTCAAAAAGTGAGAGCTGAGGAAAAAAAGACACTGAGGAGGAAAAAAGTGTTGGTTTGTGAAGTAATGACATTGAGGGGATGAAGTGAAACGGATGTGGGAAAAAAATAAATGGAGATGATGATGAAAAAAAAAAAAAAAAAAGGAAATAGAGAAAGAAAGATGCGCAAGAAAAGGAGGAAATGTTGGTGTTCCTCGTGTGTCTCTGTAACTGAAGGAAAAGAGAGGAAGAGATACAGGGAAGAAAATATAAAACGAAAAGGCGGGTAATGAAAAAGGAAATGGAGGAAGGTACTTTAAGATAATTTTTTTTTTTTATACCTGAAGGAAAAGAGAGGAAGAGAGAGACGAAAAAAGAAAAAGAGGTATTACCATTAAACACCCCCTCCCCTCCCCTCCTCTCCCCTTTCCTTTCCCTTCCCACGTACTTTTCTCTTCCATCCAATTCTTCCCTTCTAACAAAAAAAAAAAAATTGCGCCTTTCAAGGATGAACTCAGACACACGCCATCAGGAAACTGAGTCTAACATTGATATTTTCCTTCACCAGCCAAGAAAAAGGGACGAAGAAAGGGAAAGTGAAGTAGATGTTCCAGCTCCTCTTCCTACACTCACTCCTACATACAATATTGATACACTGCATCCCTGCTTCAAGAGATCGTCACTCAACCAGCCAACACTCAGTCCTGCCGCCTCTTTAAAGACACCACATGTTCATTTCGTCTTGTTCCATCCCTGCTGTTCACCATGCCACCCTCCCACACTTACTCCTATGTACATATCGATACAGACTCGCTACTACAAGAGAGTTCAATCGCTGTTTCCTGTCACCACCTCAAGCCAACTGATCACTTCGCCTTCCTTCCCTGCAGATCACCACGCCGGCCTCCCGCACTTACCCCTAATAAACTGCATCACTACTTCAAAACAGCTTCATCACACCTTCCTGTCACCACTTCTGCTTCCTTCCCTGCTGCTCGCCACGCCGCCCTCTGTCCTGCTATTGGTGAATGGGATGATCGTCATATATACCACTTGTTGACCCTGCTGAGGCTTCGCTGGCGACCTGACCATCTGCTGACCGCCTGGTGATCTTCCTCGGCCTTCACCTTTCCTCGTTCTCGCCTCCAGATATGGTATGTAATGTCTTGTTTTTTTGTGTGTTTTTTTTATTTGTAGTGTTTTGTTACCTCTGTTTGTTTATTCCAGCAGGTTATTTGCATGTTCTAATAAGTTAGGTTTTTTTTATATGTAGTTATTAATTTTATTTGTTATCTTTAAAGATGTTTTTTTGTACGAAACTATAATTATGTTTTGTTTCGTTTTGACGCAGCCGTGTACGATATTTATGTGGTGATGTACGAGGTTGAAAAGTATAGCGTGTTCCTTTTTTTCTTTTCTTTTTTTTTCTTTTCTTTTTATGTACTGTTCTAAAAAGGTGAGTTCGTTTATTTTTTAATGATAACTTTGTACGAGAGACTACATGATTTGTTGGATTTTGGTGTAGCCGTGTACGATATTTCTGGGATGATGTACGAGGTTGAAAGACACGGCGTGCTTCTTTTACGTTATCTTTATCATGCACGGTTTCTTTTTCATGTACCGTTAATTTTTTTCTTTTTTTTTCCAGATATCTTCTTGGAGTCGTTTATACCTTTCTTTTTTTTTTTTTTTTTTTTTTACTGATTTATTTATTTAATTAACATCTGTCCTCTTTCCTAACGGGGACTCCAACTTGTAATTTTGTGAGGCTCGCGCAAGTTGTGATTCTTAGAGGTGAATTTGTACCGTTTTGTGCTGGAACGAATCGTCCTTCTGGAGGTTGCAACATCTCAAGGGAAGAAAGAGAGAGAGAGAGAGAGAGAGAGAGAGAGAGAGAGAGAGAGAGAGAGAGAGAGAGAGAGAGAGAGAGAGGAAAAAAATAAATAAAACGGGAACTGTGAATATTAACGCTGGAGGTGAGAAATCGTATGAAAAAAAGGAAAATACGGGAAATCCTTTTACTTTTGTTGTCTTTGGTTTTTTTTACAATCTTTACAACCATGGGAATGTGAAACGCAAGGAAACGAAAGGGGAAAAAAATTTATCAAAAGGAGAAAAATAGATACAAGAAAACACTGCAATGCTATAGAGAGAGAGAGAGAGAGAGAGAGAGAGAGAGAGAGAGAGAGAGAGAGAGAGAGAGAGAGAGAGAGAACACGCTGACGGAAACAAATAGAAACGGAAGAAAGAAAGAGAGACAAATCCGGCTTGTATCTCTCTCTCTCTCTCTCTCTCTCTCTCTCTCTCTCTCTCTCTCTCTCTCTCTCTCTCTATTTCCTCTTTCTCACTCACTTTCCTGACCTTTTTACCACGTCCGCCGCTCTGCCTTCAGCCATAAAGATTGGGCGCTTCGAAGGCTGAAACCTGAAGTCCCGAGTCTGAGTTCGAAGCTTTATCTGGCGTGTTCATCTGGCGAGGGTCACGTGAAGGGGTCAGGCAGGTCAGGGAGGTTTACTTAAAAAGGTGTAATTATCTCAGAAATGAATCGTAGCGGCCCTTACGTACTGTTTGTTATCTCTCTCTCTCTCTCTCTCTCTCTCTCTCTCTCTCTCTCTCTCTCTCTCTCTCTCTCTCTCTCTCTCTCTCTCTCTCTCTCTCTCTCTGGGTTTATTTTACTAGGATTGTAGTTTTTTTATATTGATTTCTTTCTGTGTGTGTGTGTGTGTGTGTGTGTGTGTGTGTGTGTGTGTGTGTGTGTGTGTGTGTGTATGTGTGTGTGTGTGTATCTGTGCTTTCCGTACTTTTATCTACTGCATCCCCGCCTTGTGTGTGTGTGTGTGTGTGTGTGTGTGTGTGTGTGTGTGTGTGTGTGTGTGTGTGTGTGTGTGTGCTTTCCGTACTTTTATCTACTACATCTTATACATCCCCGCCTTGTGTGTGTGTGTGTGTGTGTGTGTGTGTGTGTGTGTGTGTCGCCTGGGGAGGTTCCCGCGGCCAGTCCCCGAGCGCTGTTTGGATAAACCTGAGGAATTCCTTAAAAACACTTGGATTGTGACACGTGCGCACGATCCCATTCATTTGTTGGTGTTTCCTGGAGCGGGAGGCGGAGGAGGAGGATGATAAATGGTGAGAAGGAGAGAGGAGAATCAGGAGGAGGAGGTGGAAGAGGAGGAGGAGAGAAGAATTGAACAGGAATGAAAATTAAGAGATGGAGCGTGTTGGAGGATGTGAGAAACGGAACAAGGTAAAGGGGAAAGGCAAAAGGAAGAGCGTAGGAATGGAAGATGAAGGAGGAGGAGGAGGAGGAAGATGGAAGGAAGGTGGAGGAGGTCAGAGAGCACTGTCATACCAGGTCTCCTAAACTTCTAAAGTCTTGTCCTCCCCCTAGAGAGAGAGAGAGGGGGAAGAAGAGAGAGAGAGGGAGAGTGAGAGAAATGCTTGAGATGAGGATGGCGAGGAATAAGGAAAAAAAGAGCGAAGAGAGAAGAAAAATGAAGAAAAAGAAGAAAAAGGCGAAATTGTGATTATTTTCTTAATTCTTGTACTAGAAACGACCTTAATGTATTACACAATAGGGGAAAGTGATTTGGCTTTCCCCATCTTACCCTTCTCAAGATTTCCCTAGTTAATACCCACTTGATGACATGAACAGCTGGAGTGCTCGCTCATTTACCTCGCCTGAGTGTGACCCCTGTGCTGAGGCGGCAGTAAGTCAGCCATTCAGTATATCCACTATCCGACTCGGTAAGTATCTGGATTAGCTGTCTGCGGTTTCATGATGAGGTGCTCTAGCGGCTCAAAGATTGTAAACCGGTGTGCCTTGGTAATTTTAAGGAGGAAAAAAGGTGTGGTCTGTATACTCTGGAACTCTCCGCCAGTATTTGTGTTTCCTCTTTCCACGACGTGATCCGTTTCGAAATGAGAGTGTTGAGAAAGACATCCCCGGAACTAAACTTGCCAGGTTTTTTTCTCTATTTTGAATTTTTTTTTTAATAGGATATTGGGAGAAGACTTTTCTTTCCTTTTTTTTTTTTTTTTTTTCGTGCTTATAGTCTGTCTCTCTGATACATAAAAGGGTGCAAAATCAAAACCACAAAATTTCCAGCATGGATGTTTCAATATTCTATAATCGCTTTCACAAGAGTACCCGGCCTCCTTCTTTTTTTTTTCTTTCTTTATTGTGTGTGTGTGTGTGTGTGTGTGTGTGTGTGTGTGTGTGTGTGTGTGTGTGTGTGTGTGTGTTTACTCTGGGTCAGTCTGTTCGACACGTAAAGGGATGAAAAATCAAAACACCTGCTAAATTTCTAACAGGGATGTCTCCAGGATTCTGATAACTTTCACATGGGGTACTTTTTTTTCTTGTGTGGGCGGAGGGGGGTCTTCTATTCAGCCTCTTTAACACGTAAAAGAAAAAAAAAGCTGTAAAATTTCTAACAAGGTTTAAGACTAGCCACTTTCACAAGGGTACCTGGAGCCCAAATAGCTGCGGGATACCTATATTGAGGTGAAGCGGCTTGAGTCTCGCCACTTCACCGGGAGAGGAAAGTCCAGCACTGATTAGATGATTTGATCCTACTTTGCCGGAAGACCTGGAAAACAGTCTTACATTTCCAGGAGAGTGAGAGTAAAAGTAGTGTGATAAAAGAGGCAGATTATACTTCTGTCAAACAAAGGAAACTGTGTCGAGCCTAAGAACTTAACCGGTTTTAATGAACACGGATAAAATAATAATGTCTCGAGAAAACTGTGCTAGAGAGAGAGAGAGAGAGAGAGAGAGAGAGAGAGAGAGAGAGAGAGAGAGAGAGAGAGAGAGAGAACCAGATTCACTATCACTGGAATCTGTTTGTCACATCAAATGGTGCGTTTAAACAAAATTGATATGATGTAGAAAAATGGAATGAAAATTATTAATCCTATCCCTCTCTTCTTCCCTCTTTCCTTCCTTCCTTTCTTTTCTCCTTCCTTCCTCCCTTCTCTCCTTCCCTTTCCTCCTTGCCCTACAATCCCACAACCGCTTCCTGTCCCTTCACCGCTTGTGGCACCCTTCAAT
>NC_087159.1:29750000-29760000 GCF_035594125.1 Scylla paramamosain | reverse complement strand
CCGCCCACAAGAAAGCAAGAAACACGTACGAGTAAATGCTTTGTACTTTTCCTTCAGTATTTCACATTATATTGGTAAAAAGTGGACCCGGCCTATATCTCATTTAACTTTTCACTTTTTTTCTTCTTCTTCTTCTTCTTCTTCTTCTTCTTCTTCTTCTTCTTCTTCTTCTTCTTCTTCTTTTTGCGTTGTTCGAAATTCCTGTTTTCTGGTGGGCAGTTTTGGCCCCACTTGTCTGGGCTGGGCTGGGCTGTGATGAGTTAGGATGTGTTGGGCTGGGCTGGGATAGGCTGTGGGTTGGGTGGGTTGTGGTTCGGGTTGGGTTAGGTTGGGTATTTCTTCAGCTCCTTCCTTGCTTCTCTTCCCCAACGACACACGAGTAGTAGTAGTAGTAGTGGTAGTAGTAGGAGTAGTAGTAGTGGTGGTGGTGGTGGTGGTGGTAGTGGTAATGGTAGTAGTTTTCCTTGCTAAATTTTCCGCCATCAATTTGAATTTCCAACTATCTTATCGTGACTTCCTGTTTGTGTGTGTATGTGTGTGTGTGTGTGTGTGTGTGTGTGTGTGTGTGTGTGTGTGTGTGTGTGTGTGTGTGTGTGTGTGTGAATGCATTACTTATGGTTACTGTCCTTCCTGCCGTTAATATTATCTCCTCCTCCTCCTCCTCCTCCTCCTCCTCCTCCAGACAACAAACACAATTTTTCACTTGCCTTTCAATCACCTCTCCACATGACACACACACACACACACACACACACACACACACACACACACACACACACACACACACACACACTGTCAAGGAACAAACAATATGATACGTGCTTTGCCACAGACACTGCCTCCCTCCCTGCTCACTCTCCCCTCTCGCCATTCCTTCCTCCATCTGTCCCCTCCTTATCACACGACCCCCATCCTCTCCCTCTTCCCTGCTCTGTATGTCTCCCATTTTCCCTTCCTTCGATACCCTTCATAACATACCTCTATTCCTTGTCCTTTTCCTCACAAACTCCTCCCCTCCTTTCTTCTCTCCTCCCACGTGCATTGTTACCTACCAAGCTTCCTTCCTTCCTTCCTCCCTCTCTCCTGACGTAGCTTCCGTTGTGTGTTACGCGCCCCCGTGTCGTCAGCGCTCGGCCTGACGTCACAGCGAGGAAGGAATGACGTGTAGGGCATGACACCTTGGAGGCAATGAAAGTTTGTGCTGTATTAGTTAGTGTTCTGGTGTTGTGGTGGTGGCGGTGGTGTTGGTGGTGATGGTGATGGTTAGTGTGTGGTGCTGTGATGTGCTCTGGTTTAGTGTTCGTGTGTGTGTGTGTGTGTGTGTGTGTGTGTGTGTGTGTGTGTGTGTGTGTGTGTGTGTGCGTCTGTTTGTGTTTATGTTGTGGTTATTTACTTGTGTTCTGTGTGAGGTTTGTTGTGTTGTGTGTGTGTGTGTGTGTGTGTGTGTGTGTGTGTGTCTGATGTGTCTGCCTGTCTGTCTGTCTGTCTGTGTGTCCGTCCGTCCGTCTGTCTGTCTACTCATGTAAAAAGTAACGACACTGGATCATTTAAGTGACTCACGTGGAAGTGAAGGCAGAAATACCTGCCCGTAAGTCCCTCCATTCCTTCCCGCCCATCCTTCAACCTGAGTGTTTTCCTCCCTCCCATTCCTCACTTTTCACCCGCTCTCCCTATCCATCTCTACTCTTCCCCCTTCATTTCCTCCTCCTTGCCTGTAATTCAAACCCAAGCCCTCCCTCCCGCGCCCCCCCATGCAGCCAGACACGCCCCTACACAATACCTCCCTTCATCTGGAGTAACCTTTAGCCATCCCCGGGGCAGGTGTGTGGCAATTAGGGGCAGGTGTGGCAATTAGGAGTGCGGTCTCTCCCGACAACTTCCCCACCGCGGATATTAGACACGAGGGGAACAATAGGTGACCTTTCCCTCGCCGCTGGCCCTCCGCTGCGGTCCCCTCCCCTGCAGACACACGGACAGACGGACGGACGGGACATAGAAACCCGCCGACCTTTTGACTGATGCGAAATTACCCGAGGCAGCAAACCGAGAACTCAGAGAATGTGTGCGTGGATGGATGGATGGATGGATGGATTTTTTTTTTTTTTTTTTCGTGTTAAATGTTGATAGTTTCCTTTTTTTTTTTTTTACTACATTCAGTTTATAAACATGAAATCTCAAGAGAAATCTAAAAGAACTTAATTTTTCTATTTTCCGGTTTGTTTTCCTGAAGTGAAAGCTCCAAGTTCAAAAAAAAGGAAAGAAAGTAGTTTTGAGCAAAACAGAAAAAAAAGAACGTGACGAGGAAAAAGAAAAAATCATTCCACGAGTACTTTATAAAGGAAGAAAAAGAGGCAATTGAATAAATGTACGGTAAACTTTGTCTGACACTTCCTGTGCTTTATGGAAAGGAACAAATGAAATATTAGTGACAAAAATGGATTTTTTGTAAGCCTTTGTGGCCTCCCCTTACCCTTTACCCTTCCCTCACTACCCCGTTTCCCTCCGCAGTGCCTTTCCTCCCCCAAAGTTACTACAATACATCACTTCCGGGTTACCTGTGTGCGTGTGCGTGCGTGCGTGTGTAGCTCCGTGCAGCGCGGCGCCCGTGATCTTGAATATAGTGACATTCGATCTTTCTTCACCTGACCTTGGGAACAACAAAAATAGTGAGAAGGGCGCGGTTTGTGGCGTGCCAAAAACACCGCCTTGACCCTCTCGTAGCGGTGACCTCGACTGGCTGCTGATGACCTTCTGTAAGGCAGCCGAGTGACCTTTCCTCCAGCCGCGGTGACCCCAATGTGACCATGTCCAGGGTGGATCCTCAGCTCTTCAGGAACCTTCAGCACCCGATGCACCACCGCCATCTTCTTCCCCACACTCCTCCTCTTCCTCCTCCCTCGGTATCGTCCCCTTTTCCTTCCCTCCCTTCTTGCCCTCATTTCTCCCCTCCGCCCTCTGCTCTGCCTCCTCTTTACTCTCCTCATCTTGATCTTCCTCCTCCACCTCCGTACCATTTGCCTCCTCATGCTCACCCACCTCCTTCTCTTCCTGCACGTCTTTGCTCCCACCCTCCTCTTCCTCCTCCCCCTCCTCCTCCTCTGTCGTATGAGCAGCACCAGCATCGCCTTCGTCTGTGTCTCACTTCCCACCGTAAGTTGAGTTTCTTATGTTAATTTCATCATAGTATTTTTTTCCCCCTTTAAACATTATAGTGGCAATGTTTCGGTGTAAAACAGGGATGAGAACCCATTTCGTCATATAACGTATTATCTTTATTTTTATTTAAGATACACATGATGGTCGGAACGTTTCAGCGTTAGTACACATTGATATGAAGGATGAGCACGAGTCTTAAGGGTCTTTTCCCGTGGAATTAAAGATAAACCTCACAAGTGTTGGTATACATATCTACGGATTTCCTGAATGAACCGTTTTAACGGGATTTTTTTCTTCGTTTCCGTTACTGCTTTGTCTGTGTGTGTGTGTGTGTGTGTGGTGTGTGTGTGTGTGTGTGTGTGTGTGTGTGTGTGTGTGTGTGTGTATGTATGTGTGTGTGTGTGTGTGTGTGTGTGTGTGTGTGTGTGTGTGTGTGTGTGTGTGTGTGTGTTGTGTGTGTGTCCAGTAAAAGTAATACTAAGAAGTCTCAAGGTACATTAACGTTTCAAGCACTTCCAATACCTCACACACTCTCCCCTTTACTGCATCCGCCTCCTTCCTCCCGTTACTCACTGTTTTCTAACTCCATGTTTACATCAGTGGACGCAATACCCAGAACTCCCAATGCTCTCCAGGCAGTAACATTTTTTTCAAGCCCTTTCCAATACCTTCACTTTCTCCTTCACTCCCTCCACCCTCCTTCGTCCCGTTACCGTTTCCCCCTCCGTTACTCTGTGTGTTTATCGACCAGTCCATCTAATACTCAGAAACTTTCCAAGCATAGTAACGTTTCGAAACATTTCCAGTTTTATCTGACTTTCCTTCATTGGAATGGACTCAGTAATCAGATTCTTGGTGCCGGGGGCAGTCGTAACGTTTCAAAAGATTAGAGGGATTTATGACATAGAGTAAGTTAGGTTAGGTTTTATATAGGGACTGCTAAGTATAGGCCTGCTGACTTTCTTACTGCTTTCTTTATGTGCTGGGGTCATGTTCTCACTCCCCCTGGTCTCCTTCCTCCCCAGAACAGGTATAGATTTATGATATAGAGTAAGTTAGGTTAGGTTTCATATAGGGAATGCTGTAGGCCTTCTTGCAGCTTCCCTTGTGTTCTGGCGTCATGCTCTCACCTCCTCCCCCCATAGTCTCCTTCCTCCCCAGAACAGGTATTTCTCACACAGGTATTGTTGCCCAGAGCGGTGGGAAGGTAGTGTTTTTATCTTTCTCTCTTTCTCTCTTTCTCTCTCTCTCGTTCTTCCTTCCCTCAGGTACCATATGAAACTTGCACGTTGGATTACAGGTGTTCGCCTTACCTTGACTAATGGGCTCACTGGGAGAAATAATGATGATGATAGTGATGATGAAATAGTGTGTTGCTGCTGCTGCTGGTCGTGTGTGTTGGGAGGAGGGAGGCAGACTGTAATGGTGCGGACGTGGTGGTGATGCGGTGCTTTCGTGGTGTTGTGCTGTGGTGTGGTGGAGGGTTTTTGTTGGGGACGAGCTGGGTGTGGGTGTGGGTGTGGGTGTTGGGAGTAACCTGTCCACACCCTTTGTCCTTCCTCCACCCCTCCCCTCCCTCCCCCTCACGCCTTTCCCTTCCCTCCCCCACGCCCTTACTTTACTATCACTTTCATTCTCATCCTTATACTCTCTCTCTCTCTCTCTCTCTCTCTCCTCTCTTCTCTCTCTCTCTCTCATCTCTCTCTCTCTCTCTCTCTCTCTCTCTCTCTCTCTCTCTCTCCGTAGTCAAAAGAAAGATGGAAAAAAATATTTGAATGCATATTTATATACAGTTAATTTGCTTCAATATTCAGAGAGAAAATATTAAACAGAATTTCAATATGTAAATTTAAAAACCCAGTTCATGTATTCCCTCCCTTCCCTCCCCTTCCTTCCCTTCCCTTTCCTTCCCTTCCCTTCCCTTCCCTTCCCTTCCCTTCTCTTCCCTTCTTTCCTCCACGCTTCTCCTCACTCCTCACTTTACCTCGCTTCGCCTCGCCTCGCCTCGTCTCGCCTCCTTTCACCCCGTTTATCTCCGTGTATCTTCCACATCTCTTTCGTATAGTCCTCTTATCACCTCTGCCTTATCTCCTCTTCGTTACTCACGCATCACCCTCACCACCACCACTATCACCACCGCCATCATCATCATCATCACCATTATCTCAATCTGTAAAAGACTTGTTTGTTTACCTTCGTGAAAATGAGAACGTCTCACTTTTTCCTTCTCTCTCTCTCTCTCTCTCTCTCTCTCTCTCTCTCTCTCTCTCTCTCTCTCTCTCTCTCTCTCTCTCTCTCTCTCTCTCTCTCTCTCTCTCTCTCTTCTACGGTGCGTGAGGGTAAGAGGGTAAAAGCAGTGTCCAGAAGAGGAAGAAAGAACAAGGACACGGATAGATGTGTGTACGTAGCAATGACGGACGGACAAGGAGAAGATTTCACAACGGTCAGGGCAGATGGACTGGTGATGGCAGGGGGGCGTGGGCGAGAACCGTTAAAGTAGTGGTGGTGGTGGTGGTGGTGGGGGTGAGGAGAAAGAGGAGGCATGAAAGGGGAAGGAGGAGGAAGGTTTACTGTGTGTGTGTGTGTGTGTGTGTGTGTGTGTGTGTGTGTGTGTGTGTGTGTGAGTGAGTGTATTAGGAAGGTGAGGAGGAGGAGGAGGAGGAGGAGAAGGAAAAGTGATGGGTGGAGGAGGTGGGTGTGGGTCTGGATGGGGGTGGGTGGGTGTGCGGGCGTGTGAAATGGGCGTGTGTACTCTTGCACATGCCTTGCCAGATATATTTAAGCCTGTAACGGGACTGTAGGCGTGGATGAGAGAGAGAGAGAGAGAGAGAGAGAGAGAGAGAGAGAGAGAGAGAGAGAGAGAGAGAGAGAGATATGTAGGCAACGCGAGCAGCCGAGCAACGCAAGCAGGCAAGCAGAACAAGCGAGGAAAATTATGAGAGGAGAGGAAGAGAGGAGAAAAAAAAAAAACACGAGCGATCATGCGCCGTAAATTTTGTTTATTGTTGGGGAGAGGAAGGCCGCGGCGGGGAGATGGACGAGCTCTTTTTCCTCCCCGAAGGCAGGTATTCTGGGGTTCTCAGGTGTGAGAGAGAGAGAGAGAGAGAGAGAGAGAGAGAGAGAGAGAGAGTTTCATCACATGTATTAGTCATTTTAAATCTCCCCACTGGAGTAATGACAAAGTTGTTTTAATCTCCCCCTCCTCCTCCTCCTCCTTTCCCTCCCATTCATCCCCTTCACTCCCCTCTACTACGTAACTCTCCCTCCCCTTCCTTCCCTCCACTCTCTTCCTCCCTCCCTCTCCCTTCCTCAGCGGCATAACAGACGTGATTACCTTAAGAAAACAAATTACTCCACCCAGGTAGAGAGAAGGAAAGGGAGGGAGGGGAGGTATGGGGGGAGAAGGAGGAAAGAGAGGAGGAAGGAAGGGGAGGGGGAGGAGAAGGAAGGGCATTTGCATCATTCATGACGTTGGTCTTTCACGTAATGTTATCAGTCCCGCTTTGCCTCCTCTTCCTCCTCTCCTCTCCCTCCTTCCTCTCCATCTATCCTCTTCCTCTCTCTCTGTCTGATTTACGTCACGCGATAACGCAAGTTGAAATTTTTTAAAAACAAACATTTTTTTTTCTATTGATGTTCGTGTTTTTGTTTAATTCTTCGCTTGTTCTTGTGTATACATACATACATACATACATACATACATACATACATACATACATACATACATACATATATACATGCATACATACATATACAGACAGACAGATAGACAGACAGACTGGTAGACAGGGAGAAAGACAGACATACTCGCATCCATAGTCCTACATACGTACACACACACACACACACACACACACACACACACACACACACACACACACACACACACACACACACACACACACACACACACACACACACACACACACACACACACACACACACACACACACACACACACACACGCCTGCCCAGCCCAAGCCGCAAACATACACGTACACGTACACACGTCCGTGCCGGGCTTTGATTACACACGTAGCTACACTTTCCCTCACGTCCTTACACACACACACACACACACACACACACAACACACACACACACACACACACACACACACACACACACACACACACACACACACACACACAAGAGCTCCATCTTTATTGCCATCTATAGCAGGAAACACACACACACACACACACACACACACACACACACACACACACACACACACACACACACACACACGGTGAAGCGTGTGTGTGTGTGTGTGTTTCCTGCTATAGATGGCAATATAGATGGAGCTCGTGTGTTTGTGTGTGTGTGTGTGTGTGTGTGTGTGTGTGTGTGTGTGTGTGTGTGTGTGTGTGTGTGTGTGTGTGTGTGTGTGTCGGCACTCTTAGGCTTAACCTGTATGCAGATTCCTTCCATGAACACAAAATGAACCGTAAATTGTTATTATAATTATTAGCCATCACACACACACACACACACACACACACACACACACACACACACACACACACACACACACACACACACACACACACACACACACACAGGGGCATGTTACCTGTGTTCCGCCCCAGGTGTTTTTTCAAGGTGTAATTACCTGTAGAGGTTTTAGAGAAGAGCTATTAGTAATGGCTAGTGGTGGTGGTGGTGGTGGTCGTGGTGGTGAAGGATGGGGTATGGGAGATGTTGCTGTTATTGCGTTTTTTTATGGGGCTAGTGATGGTGGTGCTGGTGGTGCTGGTGGTGGTGGTGGTGGTGGTGGTGTGAACAGTGGGTATGATAGATTTGGTGAGTTTATTTTGTTAGTAATAGTAGGGTGGTAGTAGTAGTAGTAGTAGTAGTAGTGAAAAAAGAAGAAGGAGGAGGAGGAGTAGCATTTAGCGTTGGCAATAATGATAACGTTACATTAGTAGTAGCTGTCGTGATATTAGTAGCAGTAGCAGTAATAAGAGCAGCAGCAGCAGCAGCATTAGTATTAGCAATAGTAGTAAAAGTAGTAGCCGTAGTAGCAATCAAAGTAGTAGTCGTAATAGTAGTAGTAGCAGTAACAGCAGCAGCGCCAGCAGTAGTAGTAACATCATCAGTATCAGTGGAAGTATCACTTGCAGCAGTAATGGCAGCAGAAGTAATGGTAAGGGCTGGCGGGCGTATCAGTAATGCTATGGTGGTGATGGTGTCAATTAATGATGGTAATGATGGCGGGCGTGGCGCAAGGGGACGTGAGCCATAAATTGTATGGTGCACACCCACCGTCTTGTCTCCGCCGCGGGGCATCGTCCGTGGCAGTGAGGAGGAGAAAGGAAGGGAGGTATAGAGAGAGAGAGAGAGGGAGAGAGAGAGAGAGAGAGAGAGAGAAGGGAAGCTATGGTTACCCCACTTACCTCTTCCCTACCAGCGTTGTCTTCCCTTCTCACCCTCTCCCTTTCCTCCCCCCTTCACCTGTACCCTCGTTTCCCCTTCACCTGATTACCCCCCTGGTCCTCCCTTCCTTCCCTCCCTTCCAGCCACCTCCTCCTCCCTTTCTCCTCCCTATCTCTCCCTGGATATGATAAGCCAACATGGTACTTGTGTTTGTGAGTGTGTTTTTATCTCTCCCTGTCTCGTCTCACTCCCTCAAACCTGCCACTCCCTGACTTTCCACCACACCCTTCCCCTTCTCCTCCTCCTCCTTGCCTCTCGCTTTCCTTCTCCTCACCTCTTAACACTTTCTCCCTCATGACAGATGCTACATAAGTCTGCTCTCGCTCCCTCTCGCTCTCTACCTCTCCCAGCCTCCCTTCTCCTGTCTTGTCCTCCTCCTCCTCCTCCTCCTCCCCCCCTCCTCCTCTTTACTTTCGCCTCTCCACTCCCTTCAAGGTACTCACGGCCTGGAGTTGTCGTGAGGCTGTGTGTGTGTGTGTGTGTGTGTGTGTGTGTGTGTGTGTGTGTGTGTGTGTGTGTGTGTGTGTGTGTGGGTCCCCAGCCGCTTGCCTCTCGACATGCCACCACCACCACCACCATCCCCTGAAAGGCTCCAAGGCTGTACAGGTTTCACTAGTACGTATATACATACATAAATACATATATTTCTGCTTATTTATTCGCTTCTCTTCTTGCACTGTCTTCTTTCTCTTCCTCACCCCCCTATTCCTCCTTCTTCCCCTTCACCTCCCCCTCCCATCTCTCCATACCTCTTGTACTCGTGTTTGCCTCTCACTTTCCTCTCACACATTCTTTATTTATTCTCTTCTCGTCACTGTCATTCCTTATTTCTATTTTCCTTTCGGTTCACGTTTTGTGTTGCTTTTGTGTTTTATTCCGTGATTGCATTGTTCACCCTGTTCTTCTTTTCTTTTATTTATTCTATTCTCTTATATCTTCCTAATGCATTCTGTTTGTTCCTGTTCTCTTTCTACTCCTTCCTACATTATCCTTGCCCCTACTTGTACTTTCTTTTCTCTGTCATTTTCTTTTTCTATTTTTATAATGCTACTCTTTACTCCAGTCCATCTCTCTCTCTCTCTCTCTCTCTCTCTCTCTCTCTCTCTCTCTCTCTCTCTCTCACTCTCTCTCTCTCTCTCTCTCTCTCTCTCTCTCTCTCTCTCTCTCTCTCTCTCTCTCTCTCTCTCTTCGCTCTCTCTTCCTCTTCCTCAGTTCCTGCCTTCCCTGCCCCACTTCGTCCTGTTGCTGCTGCTGGCCTGCTTGCGTTGTCCCTTCCTGTCAATCAGAAGGTGAAAGTCACTCACACGTATTTGGCGTCTCGAATTTACAACGTCCCGCCTTAATGAAGAGGTACAAGGTGAAGCGAGGTGAGGTGAGGTGGGGCCCTGAGAGCACACACACACAC
>NC_087159.1:29742500-29745000 GCF_035594125.1 Scylla paramamosain | reverse complement strand
AACAGGAAAGAGGCAGAATGAACTAACGCTGTGTTTAACTAGATGCAGCATTCCCTTGATATAACAGGCCTTAATATTCGTGGGACTGCAGAGGAAAAAAAAATATAAGTGTGTAATGTTTATAAATATTGCGTGCTTGTTTTTATAAAGTACCGTAATGGCGGACGTGTTCCCGAGCCTTCCCACCACCCCCCCCTCCCTCTCCCCTCTCTCCCCCTCTCACCCCTCCCACGACTGGTGTGCACGTGCTCTGGACGCAAACTGTTTTTATTTTTTTATTTTTTCTTAACGTTGAAGCAAACTTTTCTTCTTTCTTTTAATTTTAAGCTTTTTTTTCTTTTTTTCTTTTTTTTTTTTTTACATCTGCACTGCATTTTTCTTATGGAAGGTTAAGATTTCTCATCACAGAATAAACTAATAAGCTTTTTTTTATTTTATTTTACATTGAAACAAACTTTTATTATTTTTTCGTGATTTGTAAGTGTCTTTCCCTTCAAGTAAGCCAGATTTTTTTTCTTTTTTTTTTTTATTTTCCATGAAGGCGCCTTTCTGTCACTGAACTGATTTTTTTTATTTATTTATTCCGAAGGTAAACTTTTTTTCATTTTTATATTAACTGTACATGTAACTTTTTTTCACACGTTAACTTTTTTTTTTTAAATCTTATCCCTCTCCCTCACTCAAGTCTGTTTTTCGTCAGATTCTGAAGCTTTATTTCACTGTGGATTTCATTTATTTATTTTTTTATTTATTTATTTTATTTATTTATTTATTTTTATCGAGCACTCTTTCCTCCTGATAAACTTTTCATTTCATTGGAGGGAAGGGAAACTTTTTCTTTTCACTGAGAGAACTGTTCACTTGTTGCTTAGTGGCGGGAACGTGACTGTTGCATTTTCTTTCTTTTTTACTGAAGATGAAAAAAGAAAACATTCAGACACACACACACACACACACACACACACACACACACACACACACACACACACACACACACACACACACACACACACACACACACACACGGTCGTACCTGCAGGTCACAGAAATTGTCCGAAACTGAAATACAAACAGTAAAAAAAAAAAAAATGTGGAGAGGAAAGAAAGAATAATAAGAAAATAATAAGAATTGCTAAACACTGACTCACGAAATCAGTTAAAAAAAAGAAAAAGAAAAGCAGAAAATGGGAAATTAAGAAGCAACGGTCTCTCTCTCTCTCTCTCTCTCTCTCTCTCTCTCTCTCTCTCTCTCTCTCTCTCTCTCTCTCTCTCTCTCTCTCTCTCTCTCTCTCGCTCTCGCCAAGATGGGCCACAGATAACAAAAACGCATAGATAAGACAGATGAAAAGCTATTACATTCTGGCGTTTGGACACAAAGGGATAAAAACAAAAGACTATCGCTTCAACACCGCTCTCTCCCTCGATCCTCTCTTCGATCCTCCTCTCTCTCTTCCTCTCCCTCTCTCTCCCCTCTCTCACTCTCCTCTCCTCAAGGTCAGTGCTTATCAGAGTACAGGATCAAGATAACTTGTGAAGGAATCCAAACCCACAAAAGTGTTCAGTCTTAAAAAGGATTTGAGTTCACATTTGATTTCTTGAGTTTCTTCGTTTTTTTTTTCTTCTTTTTTTTTCTTGTATCTGTTTCCTGTTTTTTTATTGATGTTTTTTTTTTCTTTTTCCCTTGTTGTTTGTCACATTAGTCGTTCATTTTTCTTGCTCTTCCTGTTTATCGTTTATTGTCTGGTTCTTCCTGTTTTACTTTTGTTTTGTTTCTTGTTATAATTTCTGAATAAAAAAAATACTGTTTTAAGAAACTTGCAACAAGTCATTTTTTTGTTCCTTGGCTCAAGTGTCCACTTAAAACCACAGTTCTCTCTCTCTCTCTCTCTCTCTCTCTCTCTCTCTCTCTCTCTCTCTCTCTCTCTCTCTCTCTCTCTCTCTCTCTCTCTCTCTCTCTCTCTCTCTCTCTCTCTCTCTCTCTAAATCTCTCCCTTTAAATAAAACAACATATCAAGTTGAGAACGAATACGAAATAATGCAAATGGATTTTCCAAACAACAACAACAACAACAACAATAACAACATAATAATAATAATAATAATAATAATAACAACAACAACAACAACAATAGTACCATCTCCATGCCTGAACACACCATTAACACCCTCAGCACACTCACAGCACGAGCATAACACGCTAACACCCTTTTTGTTCACCTGCTGGCGTCACCCTTCTGACCTCCTTAATGCTCAGGGTGAAGGGTGAAGGAGGAGAGGAAGGGAAGTTGCTGGGAGGAGGGAGGAAAAAATAAGAAGGTGATGGAGAACGGGATGGAACAGAAGATGAACGAAGGAGGAAAAGAAGGGAAGGTAGTGAGAGGAAAGGATGGAAAAACGAAGGAAATGGGGATGTTTGAGATAAAGGAAAGGAAATGGAGGAGGTAAAGAGAACTGAAACTGGAAAGGAAGGAAAAAAATAAAGATAAGGAAAGGAAACAGA
>NC_087159.1:29710000-29737500 GCF_035594125.1 Scylla paramamosain | reverse complement strand
CTTCGTGTACAAAATTTCATGCTTTTTCTTTTTACTGCAAAGTTTCCTTCCCTCCTTGCAAGACCCAGCTAGAGAGAGAGAGAGAGAGAGAGAGAGAGAGAGAGAGAGAGAGAGCAGTGTATGGGTGGGGAGGAGCCTTTTAACTTTGCTATCCACGTTAATCACTTAAAATCACTGTCGTTTATCAAACACATCATCGTAAAATAACTGGTCCATCACTGTTTTTTTCTTCATTTCCTTGTTTATTGTTCCTCCTTCTCCTCCTCCTCCTCCTCCATCTTCTCTATCAGTGCCTCCTCCATCGCCTCCTCCTCCTCCTCCTCCCCCTTTATCCACTGCAGGCCGCCATCCATCTCCCGCCTCTCCACTCTCTCCACCGAATCACCTGAGACCTTAATTAGCGGGAGAGCGATGGGTTAATCAGACAGGTGAGGCGAAAAGGCTTACGTCACACACTAATTGCTTTCTTTTACCTTCCTTACCTCTCCCATCTTCCATCACTCTTTCTTGCTCCCTCCTCCTTCTTCCATCTCCTCTCCTCGCTCGCTCCATCCATCCTTCCCTCTCTCCTATTCACCGACCCTTCATTCGTTCCGCCTTCCGTCCCTTCCCTTCCCTTCTCTCTCTCTCTCTCTCTCTCTCTCTCTCTCTCTCTCTCTCTCTCTCTCTCTCTCTCTCTCTCTCTCTCTCTCTCTCTCTCTCTCTCTCTCTCTCTCTCTGGTCATAAGTGAAGTTCGTGGTCCCTTAAGAGCCAAAAATGGACTCTAAAGATTGCAGGTGTGTGTGTGTGTGTGTGTGTGTGTGTGTGTGTGTGTGTGTGTGTGTGTGTGTGTGTGGGTTAAGATTTCATTATTATTTTTTTTATTATTATCATTACTGTGTCATTTTTCATTTATCATTAGCTGGTTACTTTCCCCTCTAATTCTTTTCATTGTTATTTTTTTTTCTCCTCTCTCTCTCTTTCTCTCTCTCTCTCGCTTTCCTTTTGTGGTTTTCTCCCTGATTTAATCCAATACTAAATATGTCACTTGTATCTCCCTCCTCCCTTTCTCTCTTTTTTTCTCTCTCTCTCTCTCTCTCTCTCTCTCTCTTCCACTTCCTCCTCACTGCTCTCCTTTCCTTTTATTCCTTTTATGTCTTATCCTTGTCTGTGTCTTACACGCTCTTTTTCCTTTTCTTTATGCATATTTTTCTCTTTCTCTTTCTCTGTTTTCTATTCCTTATACTTTTATTTTATTTTCTCTTGCCCACCCTCTCTCTCTCTCTCTCTCTCTCTCTCTCTCTCTCTCTCTCTCTCTCTCTCTCTCTCTCTCTCTCTCTCTCTCTCTCTCTCTCTCTCGTTTCCCTTCCCATTTATCATTGTTTTTTTCCATCTCGTCTCCTATTCCTTCCTTCTTTCCTGCTTTCCCTTCTCTCTCTCTCTCTCTCACTTCCTTCTTCCTTCCATCTCACTTCTCTCTCTCTCTCTCTCTCTCTCTCTCTCTCTCTCTCTCTCTCTCTCTCTCTCTCTCTCTCTCTCTCTCTCTCTCTCTCTCTCTCTCTCTCTCTCTCTCCTCTCACTCACTTTCCTCTCCCTTCCCCCTCTCTCCATTCCTCCCCCTTCCCTCTCCCTTCCCTCCTCCCTTTCCCCTCTCCTTTCCGTCTCCCTTTCCTCTCTCTTCCCTCTCCCTTCCCTCTCTCTCTTCTCTCTCACTTCCCTCTCACTACCCTCTCACTTCCCTCTCCCTTGCCTTGCCCATACTGAAGTAAGCCATCAGATAACGCAGTGGTCGTGTCAGCCTCCATTCCCAAGGCCGCAGAGATTAATCGGTGCAATGTACGTAATGACTCCTTTGGGATCTAAAACTCTTCATGGGAGGATTGGATCGCCCATAAGGGAGTCGGATCCCATTGTTGCGTCGATGATCCCGCCAGTACGATTAAAAGGGTGTTCGTGGGTCTGGCGTGTATACTTGAGGCGAGGTGGTGGTGGTGGTGGTGGTGGTGGTGGTGGTGGTGGTGGTGGTGGTGGGATTGTGTTCTGTCTGTGTGAGTGAGTGAGTGTTTGTGTTGTGTTGTAATAGACGTTGTGATTGTTTGGCGTGTAGTGTTTTTTTGGAATTTGTGTTACTGTTGCGTCTCGATTTTCGTTTGTTTTGTAAAGTGTTGATGTTTATTTATTTTTATTTATTTATTTGATTATTTTTATTTATTTATCTATTTATTTATTTTTTTTTGTTTATTTATTTATTTTTTTTTTTGTGTGTGTTTGAGAATTGAATGTGTTTAACTTGCGTCTTGATTTGCTCTCATTCGTTCTTTTTTTCTTTGTGTGTGTTTTTGTCATAGACGTCCAACCCTTCAGGAGGTAAACATATCACGCAGGGAAGCCACAGAACGCCTGACTTCTGATCTTTCTAAAATTTCTGATTGGGGCAGAGCAAACTTGGTATTGTTCAATGCCTCAAAAACTCAATTCCTCCATCTATCAACTCGACACAACCTTCCAGACAACTATCCCCTCTTCTACACTGAACATCCTCGGTCTGTCCTTTACTTATAATCTGAACTGGAAACTTCACATCTCATCTCTAGCTAAAACAGCTTCTATGAAGTTAGGTGTTCTGAGACGTCTCCGCCAGTTTTTCTCACCCCCCAGCTGCTAACTCTGTACAAGGGCCTTATCCGTCCATGTATGGAGTATGCTTCACATGTCTGGGGGGGTTCCACTCATACTGCTCTTCTAGACAGGGTGGAATCAAAAGCTTTTCGTCTCATCAACTCCTCTCCTTTAACTGACTGTCTTCAGCCTCTCTCTCACAGCCGCAATGTTGCATATCTAGCTGTCTTCTACCGCTATTTTCATGCTAACTGCTCTTCTGATCTTGCTAACTGCATGCCTCCCCTCCTTCCGCGGCCTCGCTGCACAAGACTTTCTTCTTTCTCTCACCCCTATTCTGTCCACCTCTCTAACGCAAGTTAACCAGTATTCTCAATCATTCATCCCTTTCTCTGGTAAACTCTGGAACTCCCTGCCTGCTTCTATATTTCCATCTTCCTATGACTTGAATTCCTTCAAGAGGGAGGTTTCAAGACACTTATCCACCAATTTTTGACCACTGCTTTGACCCTTTTATGGGACTGGCATTTCAGTGGGCATTTTTTTTTTATTAGATTTTTGTTGCCCTTGGCCAGTGTCCTTCCTACATAAAAAAAAAAACCTGTTTGTCTATTCTCTCTCTCTCTCTCTCTCTCTCTCTCTCTCTCTCTCTCTCTCTCTCTCTCTCTCTCTCTCTCTCTCTCTCTCTCTCTCTCTCTCTCTCTCTCTCTCTCGTACACCCAAGCATTTCTACAATTTCCACGTTGCCTGCAGTAATAACATACAATAGCCAGAGTCGCCGCGCATGTGTGGCATCCAGCGCTGCACATCTAACAGTTTCAAGAATGCTGCCAATCTTTTACTTTTCCAGCGTTATTTGCCGGGGGGGGGAAAAAAATTGAATATCACTTAAATAACACCAAATTGTCGACTTTCTAAAGATGAGACACCCGTTGCAATGTTGCCAGAGGAGAGGGAGGGGTCAAGCATCAACACCTACACAAGAGAACACAAAAGAACAAATGGCAGCATATCTGTTGACCCATAAATTTTGATATAAGTTATTGTATTTAATCTAAAGTAAAAGGTGAAGGATAATGAACGTACTGGTGGGATGAGGAGAGAGAGAGAGAGAGAGAGAGAGAGAGAGAGAGAGAGAGAGAGAGAGCGAGACTTCCATATAGAGAACAGACATTAATATTGGTCCCTTACGAATTAAATGTACAAATTAACTCTCTCTCTCTCTCTCTCTCTCTCTCTCTCTCTCTCTCTCTCTCTCTCTCTCTCTCTCTCTCTCTCTCTCTCTCTCTCTCTCTCTCTCTCTCTCTCTCTCTCTTTCTCAAGAAAAACCAAGAGAGAAAATTAAGAAAAATATAAAAAAAAGTACAAATGAAATTAAACTGAAGGCGAAGGAAAGAGAAGTGAAAACTAAAATGATAACACTGAAGAGAATCGGAGCCTCAGCTTGTAATTATCCCGGAGAGTCTTTAGTTAAAGAAATTATGGTTATTAGTGTTGTTGTAATTATATCAGTGGCTCGACATTATAATTTTGTGGCTCATTATCGATTGGATTCACTTGATACTTTGTTTTCTTTATATTTTCCGCCCCGTTGTTTATTGGTGGTTATAGTGAGGATTAACTACTACTACTATTACTACTATTACCACTACTACTACTACTACTACTACTGCAAACATCCACCATTACCACCACCAACACCACCATCATCACAACCACCACCACCACCACCACCACCACGCCCATCTCCACCCTCCTTGACCTAGCCAATTTCACTTCCCTTTCATCCTTCATCCCATTCCCCCTTCCTTCCTTCCCGTTCTCCTTCCTTCCTTTCTTCTCTCCCCTTTCTTCCTTCCTTCGCTAGCCTCCCTCTTTTTCCCTCCCTCCCTCGCCTCCTTTCCTCCTTCCTTCCCTCGGCCTCTCCATTCCTTCACCTTACATTTCTCCTCCCTCCCCTTTCTCCCTTACGTCCCTCCTTTTAAACTAAACTGTCTCCTCCACTCCCACCTTCCCTCCTTTCCTCCTCCCTCCCTCATTCCCCCTCCCTTGAAACTCTCTCTGGCGAACCTAAAGAGAAGCAGTGGAGGGTTTAAAGAGAGATCTGCAATCCATTAATGGGAATTCCATCCAAAGAAGTTAAAAAAGTTGGGGAAAGTTATTCAATTTGCTAATTTGTTTATATCAGGTATGCTGTGTGTGTGTGTGTGTGTGTGTGTGTGTGTGTGTGTGTGTGTGTGTGTGTGTGTGTGTGTGTGTGTGTGTGTGTGTGTGTGTGTGTGTGTGTGGATAGGTATGCTAAGGACGCACGTACAAAACAGTTTAATATTTTCCCTTTAAATTTCTTTCCCTTTATCTTTTTTTTCTTTTTTTTTTTTTTCGTTGTATTCCATCATGTGATTCTTTTTTCTTCCAATTATCGAGCTTTTTCTTCATTCTCTTTTTTAGTCTCTTTCCCTTCGTCTCTCTCTCTCTCTCTCTCTCTCTCTCTCTCTCTCTCTCTCTCTCTCTCTCTCTCTCTCTCTCTCTCTCTCTCTCTCTCTCTCTCTCTCTCTCTCTCTCTCTCTCTCTCCATTGTAATTTGAAGAATCTGACTTAATGCTAATATCATTTTACTTATTTTTATGACTTCCAGAGAGAGAGAGAGAGAGAGAGAGAGAGAGAGAGAGAGAGGTACACACACACACACACACACACACACACACACACACACACACAAGAGACACTGTAATAACTAACACACTGGCCTGGCCCGCTCCGTTACCAGACCCCAGCTTTAGATATGTAAATACAACCATTTTTCACTATACTTCTTTTTCTTCTCTCGCACTTCGCTTAACAAAGAGGATAATGATGACGGACTGCAATACAATGACCGGAGAACGTATATCGATCAATTGTAATTTATGTGTGGTTATGTTTTGTTTAGTTCTCTTTCTTTTTTTATGGATTTACTCTACATTTCTTTCAAATCCTATTGTTCTAAAATTGCTCAGGTGTATAATTTGTGATATGCATCGTTTGTTGTATTTATTATTAGTTAGCGCGAGTCTGGTTTCGTCTTATTTTTGTTTTGATTTTATTGTGTTGTGTTTTTTTGGAGGCATATCCGGTCAGGTCGAGTGTTTGTGTGGTGTAAAAGATCCACATCATTATTGCTCTCCGCGGGATGGATGTGATGATAACTGTGCTATTATACACGGAGGCATGACAAGATGATCACAGTTAATTCCTTGTTCACTGATTACATTCTTACGTAGCACCGACAGTTGAAAGTTTGCAGCAGAGGCGTCGTCACACACACACACACACACACACACACACACACACACACACACACACACACACACACACACACACACACACACACACACACACACACACACACACACACACACACACACACGTCCCGTCACTCCTTCCTCCTCCTCTTCTCCTCCTCCTCTCCTCCTCTTCCTCCGCTTGTGGTGAAAGTGACTCCCCCAAAAAAGTGGAGCAGAATAAAAGAATAAGTAAATCTCTGCCGCATAAATTAAAGGCAGATTCGAAAGTGAAGGAAGCACTTACGTTATAAGCTTTTTCCCTTTTTTTCCTTTATATTTATATGTATCATTCCTTATATGTCTCCTTGCTTCCTGGCTTTCTCGCGCTCTTGTTTATTTCTCTTGCACCTCCTCCTAGTCCTCATCCTCCTCTTCCTCTTCTTCTTCCTTATCCTACTCCTACTGTACCTCGTCCGCCTTCCTTTTTCTCCACCCCCTTTTTTAATGCTTGTTCATTTTTCTTATACCTGCTAATAATCCTCCTACTTCTTTTCCAGCTTACTCGTATATTCCTCAGCCTTCCTTCTCTCTCTCTCTCTCTCTCTCTCTCTCTCTCTCTCTCTCTCTCTCTCTCTCTCTCTCTCTCTCTCTCTCTCTCTCTCTCTCTCTCTCTCTCTCTCTCTCTTCCCATCATTCTCTACTCGTTCCTCCGCCTCACCTGCTCCTTAATTACCTTCTCATCTCCCTCCCGCCCACCTGTCACCTTCCCAAGCTCTCCTTCCCTCTACTTGCGTAACCTTTCTTCAGATACTACGCCACCACACCCACCTTCTCCTCCTGCTGCTCTTATTTCTTATATTCTTCTTGCCTTCTTTCCTTATTTTTTCTTTTTTGTTTATTTCTTTTCTTTCTTTCCTTTCTTTCTTTCTTTCTTTCTTTCTTCGTAGTAGTAGTAGTAGTAGTAGTAGTAGTAGTAGTAGTAGTAGTAGTAGTAGTAGTAGTCGTTAGTTCCTTCCTCTTCCTTCTTATTATAATTCTTCTTTCCCTTTCCTTCTTTTTTTTCATCTATTAGTCTTCTGTTTCCTCCTCCTCCTCCTCCTCCTCCTCCTCCTCCTCCTCCTCCTCCTCCTCCTCCTCCTCCTCCTCCTCCTCCTCCCAGGGGCACCGGGGATAACGAGGAGGATTCTTGATGTCATAGTTAAGGTCCCTCTCTTTTTTCTGACCTTGCCATCCACGCATTTTATTGGCCGTGTGTATAGGAAGGAGGAGGAGGAGGAGAAGAAAGAAGAAGAAGGAGAAGAAGAAGAAGAAGAAGAAGAAGAAGAAGAAGAAGAGGAGGATGAGGAGACAAGATACTATGCAAGGAAGGATCTAGAGAGAGAGAGAGAGAGAGAGAGAGAGAGAGAGAGAGAGAGAGAGAGAGAATGTCTTATGGAGCCATCATTGAAAGTATAGAAAAAAATAAGGCACAGTTGATAACACTGAGCCGGACAGACGTTTATGATTGGCGATTAAGATCAAACCTTTTCTCTCTCTCTCTCTCTCTCTCTCTCTCTCTCTCTCTCTCTCTCTCTCTCTCTCTCTCTCTCTCTCTCTCTCTCTCTCTCTCTCTCTCTCTCCCTAAATCAAAAGGTTCCATGAGATTCTCAATAAAATTTATTATACAAAAAATAAGGAACAAACGTAATATTAATGGAGAAAGACGAAAAGATTAAAGGTAAAGGAAGAAAAGGAAGAAGAGGAAAGAGGAAGAGGAGGAGGAGGAGTAGGTGCAACAGGAAAAGAAGTGGACGAGTACAAGAAATATTAATAAAAGTTTAGAATTTTGTCGAAAACTTGGAGAGATAATTTTGCTTCGTTTTTACTGCACCACCATTTTTTTTAATATAAGTAGCTGTAATTTCACCTCCGCGACTTGACTTGGGAAGGCGGAACGCGAGCATAGATATATATCCAAGAAACTGAGGCCACTACTGCTGCTGCTGCTGCTGCTGCTGCTGCTACTGCTTTCGTAGTGAGTGCTGAAAGTGTTGGGTAAGTTAATGGCTAACCACTAATGGTTCCTTATCTGCAGCTGATAATCTTTTACCTTTGTTATTTCTTATTTTTTCAGTCTGCCTTCAGTTAAGTGGAGTTTGCTCAAGGTTGGTTAGCATTTGCGTGGTTTTTCTTATTTTAGCAAGAAAATCTCGTATGATCATTCTAAGCTCGTGTTGATGCTGATTCTTAAGCTTCTGACTAGCACTGAGCATCTCTTATCTTTTTTTTAAGTTGCTGATGGTCTCTCCCCTTGCCATGCTTCGCTCATTGCCCACATAGCGGCCCCAGCGCCCCGCCTGTAGCGTGAGGGATCCCCGCTGCTGCGCGAGGCGTGTGTGTGGTCGTAAATGGGTTGAGGTTTGGTTGGGATCTTTTGAAGGACGAGTGTTTGTGTGTGGCGGTGGCTGGCGATGGTGGTGGTGGTGGTGGTGGTGGTGGTGGGTTGTGGTGTGGTGTTACTGCGTGGTGAGGTGAAGCGACCACCATACCCAACTCCTCCTTTTTCTATTCCTCCTCTTTCCAACTTTTCTTTTTCGTCTCTTGTACACTTTCTTATCTTCCACCAAAACGTTTTCCTCATCTTCCTCCCCACAACAACCACTTATAATTACCCCTGCCTCAACCACCACCACCACCACCACCACTTCACCACGCCAGCACCAGGACAAAAATTAATGGAAGCCTGCACTCTCGCGCCAAGGAACAAGACGCCTCGACACTCGGAGAAGCATCCGCCGCCCCGCATCCCTGAGAGAGGCACACCAAGCCGCACACTTGCTCCGAGACGCGGCGCGGATCCCCTCCTCCTCATTGTTCCTCATTAGTCCCCATCATTACCTCATCTCAGACGCGCCGCTCACTCTTCACTGGCCCGGTGAGCTGACGCCTAAACGCCATTAAGACACGTGTTTTATGGCGGAAAGACTGATGACTTCTCTTGGCGGCGCGGGTGTCTCCGGGGAGCTGCAGCTGCGGTACTAATCACTCGCAGTCCTGCACCGCCACTCAGGCCGCCGCTCAGACGCTCAGACCTGTTTCCTCTCCCGCCTCCCTTCAACACCGGAGAAGCGCCAGAATGAGGAGATGGAGCATGTGGAAATCAGGCTACGAGGAAGTGCAGTGCAGGAAGTACTAGCATAAGGAGGAAGAGAAAGAAAAACAGAAGTGATGGAGGAAAATATTATGGAGGAAATTGAATAAGTGAAAAGCACTCATAGAAAAGAGGAAGAGCAAAGGTAGAGGTTTGAGACCAGATAGGAGAGAAATAGAGGGGAAAAACTAATCCGGAATGTGTGCTTTTAATTTTGTTCCCGCCTTCCTGTTTGCTTGCCGCCCATCCGCCCGCCTGCCCGCCTGCCTGCCTGCCTGCCTGCCTATTTGTCTGCCTGCCTGCCTGCCTGCCTGCCGCCTGCCTACTTGTCTGCCTGCCTGCCTGCCTGCCTGCCTGCCTGCCTATTTGTCTGCCTGCCCGCCTGCCTGCCTGCCTATTTGTCTGCCTGCCTGCCTGCCTGCCTGCCTGCCTGCCCGCCTGCCTGCCTGCCTATTTGTCTGCCTGCCTGCCTTCCCGCCTGCCCGCCTGCCTACTTGTCTGCCTGCCTGCCTGCCTGCCTGCCTGCCTGCCCGCCTGCCTACTTGACTGCCTGCCTGCCTGCCTGCCTGCCTACTTGTCTGCCTGCCTGCCTGCCTGCCTGCCCGCCCGCCCGCCTACTTGCCTGCCTGCCTGCCTGCCTGCCTGCCCGCCCGCCCGCCCGCCCGCCCGCCTACTTGTCTGCCTGCCTGTCTGCCTGCCAGCCCGTCTGCCTACTTGTCTGCCTGCCTGCCTGCCTGCCTGCCTGCCTGCCTGCCTGCCTGCCTACTTGTCTGCCTGCCTACTTGTCTGCCTGCCTGCCTGCCTGCCTGTCTGTCTGTCTGTCTGTCTGTCTGTCTGTCTGTCTGTCTGTCTGTCTGTCTGTCTGTCTGTCTGTCTACTTACTGTCTCTCTGCCAGTCTGTCTGTCTCCTTAGCAGCCTGCCTGCTTGCCTGTTTGCCTGCCTGTCTGTCTCTCTGTCTACTTAACTTTCATCCTGCCAGCCTGTCTTCTTGTCTGCCTGCCTTTCTGTCTGTCTGTCTGTCTATATCTACTTAAGTGCCTGCCTACCTGCCTGCCTGCCTGCCAACCTACATACCTGCTTGCCTGCCTACCTTCCTACTATACTTCCGCGCCTTTCGCAAGAACACCAGTTTTAATAATTTATGTACAACGAAAGTAGACTTGCTCGAGAAAGGAGACGCGGTGTCGGGATGGGACGGAGACTTTTTTCAGGCAGGGAAAGCGATTTGTAAGTAGGTAAATCGGGCAGGTTTCAGAGGCGTTGGGGCGATGGCGGTGTGGGCGGGACGGGGCGGGGTGGGCGGGGGCGGGGGCTGGTGTGGGTGTGGGTGTGGAGCGGTGGAGGGATTGGAAAGTGACTAGTGCTGTGTGTGTGTGTGTGTGTGTGTGTGTGTGTGTGTGTGTGGTGGGGGGGGGGGAGGTATGGTCTCGTGGGAAGGGAAGTGCCTCGTTCGTTTACAGCGTCGTAAAGTGGCGGGCAGCAAGTCTTGAGGCCTCGCCAGCCACGCCACTCTCCTTAGGGGCGAGGAACCTCCACCATACTGGCGCGCGAGCACACACACACACACACACACACACACACACACACACACACACACACACACACACACACACACACACACACACACACACACACACACACACACACACACACACACACACACACACACACACTCGCACTTCGTGATTTGTACAATTGTATTTTCTTTTATCTTTTTTACTCAGAATAATAAGAAAAAGCACAGCGCTATGTACCAGTGCAACAAAGATGCACGGCGCGTACGTGTGCGTGGCAGCGTGTTGGGGCGCGCCGTGTAAGGCTTCAACAGACCCGCCGGGCGTGACCAGCAGGCCGACGCATTTTTTTTTTTTTTTTTTTTTTTTTTTTTTTTTTTTTTTTTGCGACATAAAAAAAAAAAAACACGTCCAAACGGAGACTTGAGCCGCGGGGGTCCGAGGCGAGAGTGACGACACGCGGGGCACCTTCCACGACTCCAGAGCAAACCCTGCAAAGGCGACGACGAGGGGAAAGAGGTATTAGATAACGGCAAAACCATAAAATCCTTACGATCCTTCTTAGGGACACTGGCTAATGGGCCACAACAACGGGATAACATGACGCCGCAGCTGAGAGGAGAAAGTACATCTTAGAGCCGATCAGTAGCACTATAGAGTCCCAAGCACCGAATTGCAGTTATCTCAGCCTCACCTGACACATCAGTAGGCGCCGCTCTTTCACCTTGGCGCGACCGACGTGAGTGTCCGGCCTTCCTTCCTGGGCGTTACTCGCATGTACGTGGCCGGCCGTTCATCGGAGCAACTCGTCCTGACAACAAAAGGCAGCATTTTAAAACCACTCCATCCCCCGCCGCCTCGACCCGCTCCGGCGAGGCCCACCACTCCCAGCCTTGACTCGAGGAAAAACCATCATCACCACCACTACCACCACCACCGCCGCCGCTGCCACCACCACCACCGTTCTGTTGGTTCTAGCGACGAGTGTCAGCACGTGAGGACCAGCGCTCGTGAAGGAAATCTAGAACGTCTTTTTTTCTTGTTTCTTTGTTTTTGTTTTTGTTTTTCTCTGTAATGTGTGAGCCTTTTGTTCTGTCGATTTGTTTTTGTTTTGTTTTTGTTTTTTTCATTAAGCTATTGTGATTGTTGCCTTGACCTGTTTCCAAATGTTATTCTTGTCGATCTTTTTTTTTTATTATTCATCTATTTTTCATCGTCACTTTGGTTCGTTACTTTGTTCCTTTCCATCATCTCTATATTTTTTTTTTTCCTTCTCCTCCTCCTCCTCCTCGTCCTCGTCCTCGTCCTCCTCTTCCTCCTGTTCCCCCTGCTCCTCCTCAGCCTCTTCCTGCCCCTCCTTCGGCTCACTTAACCCCGAAGAAGACCGTGATGAAAAAAGGTTAACGCGAGGCACGACAAAAGGCTCCCTGACGCACAAAGGTCGACCTCCCGCCGCCCTTCGACCCTCCCGCGATGTTCCTCACACAGTTCCCAGACTCGGCCGCCGCCACTCGCTGTTTACTCATCCACTCGCTCGCTGTTTGCATCCACATCGCCTTGTGTTTGGAATGGATGGGATTTTTCTCGCCTTCTATATCTTTTTTTTTTCTGTCTTTTCGTCTTTTTGTGGGATATTTTCGTTATTTTTGTTTTGTTTTTTCTTTTGTTTGTATGCGTGTGTGTGTGTGTGTGTGTGTGTGTGTGTGTGTGTGTGTGTGTGTGTGTGTGTGTGTGTGTGTGTGTGTGTGTGTGTGTGTGTGTGCGCTAAGTGAAGGTAAAAGTAAATTATTGTGTCTGTGCTTTTAATTCGTTATAATTATTTACTTCATCACATTCAACTGTTAAATCCTCATCATGAAGGCAATAAATAAATACAAGGAGGAAGTGAAGCAGAACAAGTAAATATATATACAAAAAATGCTCGGAAAAAAAAAATCCACAATGGAAGATTAAAATGATTTGAGTCAATATTTAAAGGACTTTGAACTCAATGCAGGCAAGTCCATTTTCTTTCACTCTTCCCATTCCTTTATCCTCTTTTCCTCCTCTCCCTCCGCCTCACTCCCCTCCTCTCTGTCACATCTCGGCCCCGCCCTCCTCGTCCCATCCCTTCCCATCCCTGTCTTACCGTCCTACCATCTTTCCCTTCCATTCCACTCCCTAAAACTTCGCAAATCATTCCGTACGACAATGCAAAACAGTAGTAGTCACGCTGTTTATTAACACACACACACACACACACACACACACACACACACACACACACACACACACACACACACACACACACACACACACACACACTGTAGGGGTGGTTTCACGTCGCGAGCTGCCGGTATTTCGCTCCGGCGGACTTGAACATCTGAACTCGCGTGTAACAAGACCCCGAAATGTCACCAAAGAGAAATGAGAGAACCGCGCGAGGGAAAGGAGAACCGTACGAGAACCGAGGGAGGGTAAGAAAGGAGAACCGTACGAGAACCGAGGGAGGGTAAGAAAGGAGAACCGTACGAGAACCGAGGGAGGGTAAGAAAGGAGAACCGTACGAGAACCGAGGGAGGGTAAGAAGGGATGAGCAGAGGGAAAGCTTCACTCCTTTTCTTCTCTTCTTTTTTCTTCTTTTATTTTGTGTGATGTGATCTTTTATTGTCTCTGTTTTGTCTTAGATTATTGATGTGTTATTTTTATTGTCATTTGTTTTCCATGTGTCTTAATTAAATTGAAAGTAGTAGCAATAGAAAAACTAGAATTAGCAACAGCAACATTAGTAGTAGTAGTAGTTAGTGGTAGTAGTAGTAGTAGTAGTAGTAGGTAGCAGTAGTAGAAGAACAGGAGATGCAGTAGTAGTCTCTCTCTCTCTCTCTCTCTCTCTCTCTCTCTCTCTCTCTCTCTCTCTCTCTCTCTCTCTCTCTCTCTCTCTCTCTCTCTCTCTCTCTCTCTCTCTCTCATTTTTCCCTCCATCTCACACATTCGACCAGTGATTTTAACGGCGCCAGAGAACGTTATCCCAAAAACACTTCCTTTTCTGCCTCTCGTTCTTACTGTGGTTCCTTGATTTCTTCCTCCCGAGCTGGTGATTTTCCGCTTACCTCATTCCGGAGTAGCATCGAGCGGTAATTATTTTTAGTGTTTGTGGTTTCACTTGTCATGGCTTCCTTTCGTCACTTTCATGGCCCTCTGCATTTTTTTCTCCCTCCGTCCCACCAGACACCGAGGTATTGTCACGTATTGCTCTTTTTACCCTTGTATTAATTTTACGTCCAGTGTTCGGTTATTTCCCAAGGGAACTGGAGGCACAGGCAGAGAGAGAGAGAGAGAGAGAGAGAGAGAGAGAGAGAGAGAGAGAGAGAGAGAGAGAGAGAGAGAGAGAGAGAGAGAGAGAGAGAAAGAATGTTTGGTCACTCCTTGGTCACCGTGAGGGTTTCACTTCACGTTGAAACCTTGACCCATCCACACCCTCCTCCTCCTCCTCTTCCTCCACCACCACCACCACCACCACCACCACCTCCCCAAGTGGGTCACCGGCGATAAGAGTCACCGCGCCCTCAGTACTGATTACGGAGCGCGGCTGAGCTATAAATTTTGAGTCGCATTCGTAAGCTTAGTTATTATTGAGCAGCGCCGCCCCTCGAGTCGCGGTCAGTGCTCACCCTCCCTCTGCACGGCGCTGCTGTGCCTCGTGTGGGTCTGGCTCTCCTGCACTCCATCCCTTTCTCTTTCTCACTCCATCCCTTTCTACTCTTTCCAATTTTTATTATTTTCTCTTATCTTTCCATTTCTCTTTCTCCCTCCTTGCCTTTGTATTTCTCTCTTTCTCCCTCTCTACTCTTTCTATTAAAGGAAGTTTCGAAGCCTCTGTGTTGTGCTGGAAGGGAAGAAAATCCTGCATTCTTAAACACTGACGTCGTATCTGCACGATTTTGAATAAGCTGTAATGGAAGTTATTATGGTCTTCAGTGCATTTTTCATGAGGGAAATGGAAAGTTCCTGTATTCTCAAACACTTAGACGCTTTACCTCCTTTATTCTAAAATAGGCTGTAGTTGAAGTTGTTGGAATTTTCAATGGAGTTTTTCATGAATCTAGTGATTGTTTGGAAGGGACGCTGTGCCATCAATGGGAAAAGGACACATGAAAACCTGGCTCATTTCTGTGGCCTTTGGAAATGTTACTGAGAATACAAAGCTTTTCCAGTGCCGGCTAAGGAGAGGAGAAGAGGAGGAGGCTAGGGAGGAATTGACTGATTTACCCTTCCCAGCGCCACAGTTAGGCCACGTGGTCCCGAGGAGTGGAGGAAAGCACTCCCTCCTCACCACAACCGGAGGCAAATTCCCGGCAACAGGTCAGTGGTGGTCGGCATGTTGTCCTTGCGGTCAGGTCGTGGGCTCCTTGATGGCAAGAAAAGAACACAAAACTACACAATATTACGTGCCCGGAAGATGAAGAATAGTTGAAGAATCTCACACCAGACGGACAAAAGCGTGGCCGTTATCTCCAATCATTGTTCCAGTAACAGTCGCATTAATGAACAAGAAACAGACACGTCGCCGAGGAGTGAAGTAAGCGGGGATTGTCTCTGAGAAGCTGCCTTGGTTTTGCTCCCGTCCACTCCCTCTCTCCCTCCGTCCCTCCCTTAAACGGTCACTCTGAAAGTTACTCACTCACTCACTCGGAAAGCTGCTCCTTCTTCCTCAGAATCACCCCGCCCATTTAAAGTTACGTTACATTGCCCTGTAAGGAGGAAAAAAGCCAAGTCGTTAAAGAATTAATAGGCCCCGACAGGAATCTAACCCGGTTCCTGCACTTTAAAGGTGGACGTGCTAACCGTTACCCCACGTGACCCTTGATACAGGAATGCATAGTGACACCAGTAAGCCAGATATACCGAGATAGAACCCCGTATCCTTAAACACTGGACTTCCTTAAGGACTGGTTTTAAACGCCACAGATGCTTAGTCCGGTTCTCATCGGGTGTGTTCCTGTGAATGGTACGGAATCTCCTGGTCAAAATAGATACAAACACCCCTGACAAGCCCAGCAACTTCGGATATCGCCAGTTAAAACAGTCATGCGCTGAACGTTTAAGGAGCAGAGTTCACTGATGAGGACACTTAACTGCTGTGACAAGCCGCCCGCCGCTGCTTGAGTCTCCTTCGTGCCGCGCAGACAACGAACACAATAACAATACAGTGAAGTAAAAGGACTGAAGCATAGCAAGGCGCGTGTCACCCTGCCTGGCCTTCCCTCGTGGCCAGGTGGACACACTCAGTTGACGAGCAGGTGTTGTCTGTGTTCAAGGTGACTGCAGAGAGAGAGAGAGAGAGAGAGAGAGAGAGAGAGAGAGAGAGAGAGAGAGAGAGAGGGGGGGGATCAGAGGGACTGTTATCGCCTTATCTGGGTGATTAATCTAATGTGCAACTCGATCTAGACTCTTGCAGATTAGGTTGAGGCGTTCCCACCGTAATTACCTCTCTCTCTCTCTCTCTCTCTCTCTCTCTCTCTCTCTCTCTCTCTCTCTCTCTCTCTCTCTCAGCCAAGTAAGCAAGCAGAAACGCCCTTCCCAACCCCACTCACACGCTCTCTCTCTCTCTCTCTCTCTCTCTCTCTCTCTCTCTCTCTCTCTCTCTCTCTCTCTCTCTCTCTCTCTCTCTCTCTCGTCCCTCCCACAGACGTAAAATCAAGAGGATAAACTCGATCAATCTTGCGGTGCCGTCACGCCGTCCCCGCGCGGCGCTGAGCACACAATGACCGCCTGTTTGTGCTCCCGCCCTCCGTGACCCGCGCCAGTTTCTCCCCCACCTTGTAACTTCGAGGGTTTTCTGTTATTTTTCTTCGTTTTGTCTTCTCTTTCTTCCGTTTTTTAATTGATGTGCAGTGGTTTATTACGTTTTATTATTATTATTTTCTTTTACTTTGTGGTATTTGATTTTTTTCATCTTTTTTTTCTGTTCTGTGATCTTTTTGTATTATTATTCTTTTTTTCTTTCTTTGTCCTTCTGCTCCTATTCTTCCTCTTTCTCCTTCTCCTCCTCCCTCCCTCCCTCCTCCTCCTCCTCCTCCTCCTCCTCCTCCTCCTCCTCCTCCTCCTCCTCCTCCTCCTCCTCCTGTGCTGCGTTTGTCCCGCCCATTGTATCGTGTGTGTGTGTGTGTGTGTGTGTGTGTGTGTGTGTGTGTGTGTGTGTGTGTGTGTGTGTGTTTGTGTGTGTATGTATGAGCGCGCGCGCGCGCTGCGTCATCCTTTCTTAATATAGTAGGCGTTAATTCCTGCGGTGTAACTGTGTGTGTGTGTGTGTGTGTGTGTGTGTGTGTGTGTGTGTGTGTGTGTGTGTGTGTGTGTGTGTGTGTAAGTGACATCCCCTCTTAACACAGTAGCCATTAACGTCTTAACATCGTAGGGTAGGATCCCGCACCACCACCACCACCACCTCCACCTCTTTAATTCATAAAAAGCCTGTAATTTAACGCCACGCCTTGGCTCTCTGGTGTTTATGAACCGGAATTCCTACAAAAGAAGCGTTTCGCCGCCTCGCCGCATAAACACGACACAGGCGAACATTTCACCAAGCGTTTCTCATTGGCAATTACGTCATTAGTATTAGTTAGCCTAGTTGGCCTTCGCAGGTGTCCGTGGCGAGGCTCCCGACCGGCGCAGGGTGTGTGTGTGTGTGTGTGTGTGTGTGTAGGCGGCGCGGCGCAGTGTACAGTGTAGCGACGAGGGGCGTGTGTACTGAGGCGAGGCGAGGCGTGAGACGTTAAGGAGCAACTCGTCTCTTTGAGCACCGAGGCTTGGCAGCAACACCACCCCCATCACCACCATCACCACCATCACTTCCATCACCACCACCACCACCACCACCACCAGCGCCAGCATCCTTACTAGTAGTCCTTTTGGCTTTCTCGCATCATTGCCTCGCTCTGATTTGCTCGCCTAACCTTGTCTGTCTCCTTTGTTCGTTCTCCGATTTTGCCTCTTCCTTCTTCTCCTCCTCTTCCTTCATTTTGATTTCTTCTCCGTCTCTTCCTGCTGTCGTCGCCGCCCACAGAGTCCCCACGGGTGTTTGTCGCCTCCTGTCACATTGAAGCGGCGTCCCCCAAGGCTGTCTGCTTCCCCGTGTGTCCTCAAACGCGTTGATATAATCTCACGGCATTATATATTATTATTTTTTTCGTCGTAATCTAAAATACCTCTTTCAACACCGTCATTCTCTGCTATCGGCCAGTTTTTGTCTCATGCAATGCCGCGGTCTTAGCCTCCTCCTCCTCCTCCTCCTCCTCCTCCTCCTCCTCCTCCTCCTCCTCCTCCTCCTCCTCCTCCTCTTCCTCTTCCTCTTCCTCTTCCACCTCGTCTTTCCACACACTACTCCTTTTTCAACCTCCTTCACCATCACTATTTCTTACTTCTCCATTCAGTAGCAGATCTTTAGCATGTTTCGGTAGCACCATCTCCTCCTCTTCCTCCTCCTCCTCCTCCTCCTCCTCCTCCTCCTCCTCCTCCTCCTCCTCCTCCTCCTCCTCCCAGTCAAGCAGAGGCCGCCACCCAAACCTGGTTATCTCTCACGACTTCGAGAGCATAGGAAGACTGATCTAATTGGACTTGTTCATCTCCATTTGAGGCACCACATATCTCTCTCTCTCTCTCTCTCTCTCTCTCTCTCTCTCTCTCTCTCTCTCTCTCTCTCTCTCTCTCTCTCTCTCTCTCTCTCTCTCTCTCTCTCTCTCTCAGTCCCTTCCCCTTTTTACGGCATTAACATCTTCGCGCAAAACCATCGTGAAGAAGACTCGTGATGTGCGGAGAGCGTCCATGCATCCCCTCTCTGGTGCTGGCAGCCTCCCGCGCTACCTGCCTCCCGCGGCGCCACGCTCGTTGCATCACATCAAGTAGTCGCCCCAGAACACGCACCCGAAACCCTTGACGACTTCGTAACTAGCCTGAGAATGAGTCAAGAAAGCGGCCAGGTGACTGATGGGGGTCTTTACTTGCTAACTGGGTCTTTTAGTTTAGTTTATTTTCTTTTTAATTGAAGGAGTGACAGTGAAGGTGGAGACGCAAGGGAGAGGTGAATGGATGGATGGTTGGTTGGCTGGGCTGATGGAAGGTGGAAAGAGAGAGAGGGAGTTTAGGAAATGAAAAGATGGAACGTGACGGAAAAGTGGTTGGTTTGTGTGAAGGAGAAATAATGATGATGTTATGAAATGTGGATGGTGTGTTTAGTAGTAGTAGTAGTAGTAGTAGTAGTAGTAGTAGTAGTAGTAGTAGTAAAGCTGGAGTATCGAAAGGTAAGGGAGGAAAAAGTTGTTCATTAATGATAACCACCACTATCATCCACCACCACCACCACCACCGCCACCACATAATTATCTCCACCGAACTTTCCACCGTCATCCCTCTCTCTTTCTCTTCCCCTCTCCTTTCCACACTCGCTCCAGTCTAGTATTCCACACACAAACACTTTTTTTATTCCCATTTACTTCACTTCCTCTCACGTCCATCGCTTGGCCTTCCTCTCACAGTCCACTCGGGCCCATTCACTTCATATCTCACTCACTTCCACACCTCACCATTCCCTGCCAGTTATCTCCCACTCACCTTAATCTTCTCACTTTTACATCCCACTCAAGCCCACTCGCTTCCATAGCCCACTCAAAATAAAAAGAAAAAAAAAACACTGCCAGTTACCTCATATCTCACTCGCATTCACAGACTAGCCACTCTTACATCCCACTCGTCCCACTCGTCTCACTCGTCCCCTTTCGTCCCGCTCCCCTCAGAACTCGTAGAACACAGATCCTGTTCAGATGTAGTTCCGAATAAAGCTTGTCAAGTTAATTGGATTTTCTCTCTCTCTCTCTCTCTCTCTCTCTCTCTCTCTCTCTCTCTCTCTCTCTCTCTCTCTCTCTCTCTCTCTCTCTCTCTCTCTCTCTCTCTCTCTCTCTCTCTCTCTCTGATGCATCTTTCGTCACAAGTTTCCCCCGTAACATAAATTCTTTTTTTATATCAAGTGGAAATTCGATTTTTTTCTTTGTGTGTGTGTGTGTGTGTGTGTGTGTGTGTGTGTGTGTGTGTGTGTGTGTGTGTGTGTGTGTGTGTGCTCCAATTGTGTGTTTCTTGTGTTTGTTTTGCCTCCTCTTATGCAAACCCTCTGTGTGTGTGTGTGTGTGTGTGTGTGTGTGTGTGTGTGTGTGTGTGTGTGTGTGTGTGTGTGTGTGTGTGTGTGTGTGTTTGCTTCTGTTTTCATGGGTGATGGGTGTGCCTGTATGCGCAATCGTTTAGGAAATCAGAGAGAGAGAGAGAGAGAGAGAGAGAGAGAGAGAGAGAGAGAGAGAGAGAGAGAGAGAGAGAGAGAGAGAGAGAGGAGGAAAACAATAGTACAACCTTAAATACGAAAATAAACATAATAGGAAAAAAAAAAAAGATTGAGGATGAAAAGAAAATGCACCAAGAACAAGATGAAGGATAAGAAGATGAACATGAAGAGAAGAGGATGGAGAGGAATTAAGAGGAGGAGGAAGAGGAGGAGGAGGAAGAAAAAGAGAAGAAGAAGGTCATGCTTGAGTGAGTAGGAGCAAAAACACCAACAAGTCTCTGCCCCTCCCCTCCCCCTAACGACGAGGAACGAGAAGGAAGGCGACTAAACACACTTGCTACAATTCTCTCCATGAAAATACAACCAAACATTAACTAATTTGCGAACCTGAACACCCAACTGTATCTCTCTCTCTCTCTCTCTCTCTCTCTCTCTCTCTCTCTCTCTCTCTCTCTCTCTCTCTCTCTCTCTCTCTCTCTCTCTCTCTCTCTCTCTCTCTCTCTCTCGGTCGTAATCGGTCCCAAGTTCTATTCGGAAAATCTTGGTTCGTTCGTTCCCGGAATGTCTCGCGGCTGAACCTGTCTTAGAGAGAGAGAGAGAGAGAGAGAGAGAGAGAGAAGAAGAAACAGACAGACAGACAGACAGAAAAGGGAATAGAAAGACAGGAGAAAACAAACTATAAAGCAGGATGGCGGACACATGTGCAGAGAAAGACAGGCAGACAGACACATAGACAGATACAGACAGACAGACAGACAGACTAGCAGAAAGAGAGGAAACAGAGACAGAGAGGAAGACAGACAGACAGAGACGAGGTGGAGACAGAGGCTGACACACACACACACACACACACACACACGCACACGCACACGCACAGAATAGAAAAGGAGTTAACTTGCACAACAGACAAGACCAATAACCAGATGCAGGTTTTTAATCATGGAAGAGTGAGGGGAAAAAAATTGTAACACTCGTATATCAAGAAGGGGAAAAAAATGTAGAAAGAAAGTTTTGATCAAGACAAATTTTACTGCTGCTATTATTTTCTTATTTTTCCCCTATATTTTTTTCATTTTTTTTTTTCCAGCCAGCGTATAAATGGTATTTCATTTTATAATTGACTAAACCACTACTATCAATTGTTACTTTTCTTTTCTTTTTTTTTATTTATTTTACCTTTTTTTTTGAGTGAGTAGTTTTGGCACATGTTCTCACTCCACTTTCCACCACCACCACCACTAACACCACCACAACCACCACCTCCACCACCACCAGCTAGCCACCTGTTCCCCATATACCAATTAAATAAAGCTGGTGTAAAGATACTCGTGCGTGAATAAAGAAGAAGAAGGAGGAGGATGAGGAAGAGAAGGAGGAAGAAATAGGGAAGGGAGAGAAAACCTGGAGGAGGAGTGTGGTTAAGAGGGAAGAAAGGAGGGAGAGGAGAGAGAGGAGGGGAAGGAAGGGGAAGCTTCACCTGCGGCAATAAACAGCCTCGGAAAAGATGTGTTTTTCTCCTCAGACTAACCACTTTTTTTATCGTTTTGGAAAGTGTGGTGGTGGTGGTGGTAGTGGAGTTTTGAGGCCGACGGAGGCGTGGTAGAGAGAGAGAGAGAGAGAGAGAGAGAGAGAGAGAGAGAGAGAGAGAGAGAGAGAGAGAGAGAGAGATCAAGTAAGCAAGCAAGCAAATACACACATACACAGACAAGAGACAAAATTTTAAAGTCATAGACAAAACTACTTTTTTTTTACCGTCTGTTTACTTTCATTTTTCTTTTTATCTCCCTGTCTATATGTAACTACCTCTCTCGTTAGATTATATTAAGTTAGGTTACCGCTCACCTGTCTGTCTATTGATCACCTGCTTCTTATTTCAGCTACTGTTCTCTCATCGCCTGAATTATTTTATTCCTATCCTATCCTTTCTTAGCTTTCCATCTCTGTCCGTGTAGTTTACTGACTCTCTCTCTCTCTCTCTCTCTCTCTCTCTCTCTCTCTCTCTCTCTCTCTCTCTCTCTCTCTCTCTCTCTCTCTCTCTCTCTCTCTCTCTCTCCCTCCGGTTTACGCAGAATTCTTCGTCCTTTTTGGGGTAAGAGAGAGAATAGGAAGGAAGGCAACCGTGACCTGATTAGGAGGTAACCACATTCCCGGCGCGCACACACACACACACACACACACACACACACACACACACACACACACACACACACACACACACACACACACACACACACACACACACACACACACACACGTAATGTCTTTTACTACCAACTGACGTATTAAACAAGAATAAATAAATGTTTCCTTCAGTTTTTTGTTCGTTTTTTTTTTCTCTTCTCTCTCTCTCTCTTATTTCTTCACTTCTTCAGTATCTCTTCGTTTTCTTCTTTTCTTCTTCATTCATTGTTCTATTCTTTTTTCACTTACTTTTATGTTTGGTATTTTAATTCATCTTTTTTTTCGTATTTCATTCTTTTTTTTCATTTCATCCATTCATGTGAGACAATCGTTTCAATTCTTACCTTTCATTCCTTGATTTGATTCTTCTCTCCATTATTTTTCCCCTTTTCTTCCGTTCTTTCTTCTCTTCCTTCCTTCCTTCCTTCCTTCCTTCCTTCCTTCCTTCCTTCCTTCCTTGAGTCCTCCCACCATTCCTGTCGATCTTTCCTTCCTTCCTTCCTTCTTTCTTTCCTTCCTTCCTTTCATTCATTCATTCATCCATCCATCCACCCACTCATCCATTTCTCCCATTCCATCCTCATCGATTCCAAACATTTCCTCCACCATCACCGTCACTCCCTCCCTCCACTTCATCCTTATCAAAAACAGAGGACGGTGGCGCAGTAAGAAAGTCTCAGAATTTTCTCAAGCTTTTTTTTTTTCGCCATCTCTAAACTTTTTTTTTTTTTTTCCTACCTCGTTTTCTTCGTCCTCTTCTTGTCTCTCTTCACCAAGTAATCGTAGAGGCTTTGAGAGGGACGCGAGGAAGCTGGTCGACATGATTCGGTGTTTTCAGATGCAGTGTTATCAGGAGGCTGTGATTGTGGTGCTTGTTCCTCCTTCTCCTCCTCCTCCTTCTCCTCCTCCTGCTTTTCTTGATCTTGTTTACTTTTTTTTTTCTTTCTTTCGTTTCATTTCGGTTCATTCTTCGAGTTCTTTTCATGCTTGTCTTCCACTTTTCCTTTTTTTTTCTTCTTCTTCTTCTTCCTGTCTTGTTTGTTGGTGGTTCTGTTTCTCTTTCTTTTTTTATTCTTTGACTTCTTTTTTCTTATTTTTGGTGTTTGTGGTGGTTATTATTTTCGTCGTCGTTGTTGTTGTTGTTGTTGTTGGAGAGAGAGAGAGAGAGAGACAGACAGACAGACAGACAGAAAGACAGACACATTCACACATACACACACACACACACACACACACACACACACACACACACACACACACAAAGATTAGAACAAAAAAAAATTATACATAACAGTCCATAAAAAAAGAGATAAACATTCTTCTCATAACCAATAAAGGTGTGTCGTTAAAAAAAAGATAATTGCTCTGAATGATCCTGAGTCATATAACTGCTAGACCAGAAAAAGAAAGGGAATATTTGTGGTTTCTGTCCCTTTTTTTTTTTTTCTCGTTATCCTAGACAGTAAATCCCTGGCACTGGTATTTCAAAAGGTCTTCACTAAACTGATCCCAAAATGTAGTGAAGTAATAGGGTAGTTAAGTAAGTAACCTTCTACCCCTCCTCCTTCTTCCCCCTTTTTTTCTCATTCTCCTCCTCCTCCTCCTCCTCCAAGTAACTCCTATAAGTAATAAACTCAAAGAAACACGTAACTCTCTCTCTCTCTCTCTCTCTCTCTCTCTCTCTCTCTCTCTCTCTCTCTCTCTCTCTCTCTCTCTCTCTCTCTCTCTCTCTCTCTCTCTCTCTCTCTCTCTCTCTCTCTCTCTCTCTCTCTCTCTCTCTCTCTCTCATAAAGGTGTACGCAACAGGTACTAAACGCCGTAAGCCTCCACATTCCTCTTCATTTAATATCTTCAGTAAACGCAATACATGACAATTATCGCTAGCTTTTAATGCCTCTATTGAGTCTCTGCTGTAAGGGAGGTTTTAATGGCCCTCATAAAAGCATTTCACCTGTTGCATGGATAGAGGGAAGGGGGGCACGAGGGTGGCACGGAACGGGGTATGGCTGGAGAGGGAAGGAATAGTGGAAGGAGAACTAGAAATGCCAGGAATGAGAAGAGAAGGCAAGGAGTGGAAATGTAAGAAGGAAATGAAGAATGGGATGACTGAGGAGGTTAAGATAGAAAGGGAAAGAATTGTGAAGGGTAGAAATGGAAGGAAAGGGTGATGATATAGAAAAGGAAAGGGGACAAAGAAAGTTAGGAAGAGAGATTAGGTGAGGTTGGCATTACAGAGTAAGAAATGGGAAGGAAATGAGAACAGGAGAGGAAGGGGAGGAGGGAAGAGAATAAGAAATGGGAGGGAAATGAGAACAGAAGGGGCAGAGAAGGGAGGGATGATGTTAATTCAGACAGGTATATAAGGAAGAGGTGTTAATGGTGTCGAGATAAGAAAAAGGGAAAAAAGAGTGGGATGAAAGGAGATGCCGAAAAAAAATAATAATAATTTGAGGAGAGTGAGAATGTAAGAGGCTGAAAAGGGAAGGAGAGGAATAGAAAAGGTACATTCGGGCAGATAAGATGTAAAGATAACAATTTTTATAATGGAAGAATTAAGGAAAGGAAGAATTGGAGGGTAAAGATATTAGAAATAAAATAAATTATAAAAGTAAGGGAAAGGAAGAGAAGAGAAAGGAAAAAAAGAAAGAAGGTAGATGTAGGTGACAAATGTTAATGATGAAGGAAAAGGAGGAAGAAACAACAATAGCGGAAAAGAGATTAAAATTAACTGAAAAAGAATTAGAATACAACACGGTAAGGGAAAGGTAAGGGAAGAGAAGAGAAAGGAAAGAGAGAGAAAAGATAGACTCAAACAGGTGTAAGTGACAGGTGTTTATGCTTAAGGGAAAGGAGGAAAGAAGAATGATAGTAAACAGATAAAAAAAATTAATCAAAACCACTAATAATACGAAAAGAAAGTAAGGCAAAGGAAGGGAAGCAAAGGGACAGGTGGGTTCAAGCAGGTAAGGAGTATAGGTGACAGGTGTTATGCCTCCCACGTACACCACCTGTTTGTTGGTCGCTCCTCCCACTTTCTCACTTCCTTATATGTGTGTGGATTCGTTCCCGCGCGGGGCGAAAATTCAGAGGACTCAGGCTTTGTCTTGTGCGGGAAAAATGGATGAGATGCCGAGGGGACTTAAGTGTGTGTGTGTGTGTGTGTGTGTGTGTGTGTGTGTGGGGCAAGAAAATGTGAAAGTTTATGAAATGATCGAGGAACTTCGTGTGTTGTGTTGCTGGTAAGAGGGATGAAGGAAGGAAAGATGAAGAAAGGTGTGTGTGTGTGTGTGTGTGTGTGTGTGTGTGTGTGTGTGTGTGTGTGTGTGTTGCGTTGTAGGTATGAAGGAAGGAGGGATGAGGAAAGGTACGTGTGTGTGTGTGTGTGTGTGTGTGTGTGTGTGTGTGTGTGTGTGTGTGTGTGTGTGTGTGTGTGTGTGTGTGTGAAATACCTGACGAACGAAAATTAAAGAAAAGTGATGGATAAGTTATGGTTCTTTTCATTCTCTGCCATAAACTTCTTTTTTTTTTCAATCCATCTCTTCCTTTCGTCTTTTTTTTCTTTTTTTACACATTTGTCATTATCTTCCCTTCCTCCTCGTCCATCCTTCATGAACAGGTTATTGGGTTATATGATATTTTTATTTTTTATCATTTTTTTTTTTTTGTCTCTTTTCTTACAGTTCACCTTTGGTCCATCGTTAATAGTGTTTAATATCCCGTCAACCTATCTTTTTTCTCCCTCTCTTTAAGATTTCTAATTCTCTTATACATTTCAAAGTTATGTCATTTCTCTTAAGTAATATATAAAGGTCTATCATATTTTCATCATCTGTTTAAATATTCTTTCCCATTTTTTCTTTTGTTTAATTTTTAATTGTTGTAATCCTCTAATATATGTCAATGTTGTGTTTCTCTCAAGTAATATTTAAAGCTTTATCATATTTTCATCAGCTGTTCAAATATTCTTTCCCTTTTTTTTTTTTCTTTCATTTAATTTCAAATAGCGAGTGTACTTCAAGAGTCATAACAAATTCCTGCAGCTCCAGAGATAGTGTTTGTTTTTACTGAATGTCAAGTTTCTCTTAGTTAACTCCCTCATTTTTTTCCCTTCATCGCATTCCTTCCTTCCTTCCTTCCTTCCTTCCTTCCTTTCCCTCGCGTGTATTGGTTTTTTTTTTTCTTTTTCCTCATCCTTCTCTTCTTTAATCTCTTCCTTTTCCTTCTTCTTTAACATATTTTTTTTTCGCTCTTCCTCTTCTCTAACCTCTATTTTCTCTTTCATTTTTCATTACTCATCCTCTTTCGTCTCCACGTCCTTTTCATTCTCACTCCCTCCTCTCTCCACCTCTCCCTCCCTCCCTCACCACCACCACCAGCAGCACCAGGAAGGAGCAGGTGAGGGTGCCACCAGGTGCACCTCACCGCTAATTAATACACCTGAGACCGTCTCGCTCCACCTGCCTGTACCACTACTTTTTTTATTACCAGTCAGGACGTTGTAAAGAAGAACATTTTTAGTGTCTTGATTGCAGGTGGTGGTGGTGGTGGTGGTGGTGGTGGTGGTGGCGGCGGCGGTTCACTATTGAAAAATATTTATAAATGCATTGGATGTACTCGTATAAGAAGGAAAGAATTAAGAGAAAAAAAAAGTTGACACAATCATCTTATAACTAATTGCTTAAATAAGAGTGTTATTAAGAGAGAGAGAGAGAGAGAGAGAGAGAGAGAGAGAGAGAGAGAGGGGGTGTTCGTCTCTTTTCAGCTCTTCTTCACAGGTGACTTCTTGAGGACAAATTAACTCAAATTACCTCATATTACCTATAACTTCTCTCTTCTTCCCTCTCTTACCTCCTCGCCTCCTCTTTCCTCTGTCCCTCAATATTTTTCTACGTTTTTTTTTCTTTTCCTCCTTCTTTATCTTTACCGCTTTGCATCCTCACTTTCATTCCACTTTCTCTCTCTCTCTCTCTCTCTCTCTCTCTCTCTCTCTCTCTCTCTCTCTCTCTCTCTCTCTCTCTCTCTCTCTCTCTCTCTCTCTCTCTCTCTCTCTCTCTCTCTCTCTCTCTACTGAACACCTGTGTGAAATGATTAATCTCACCTTCCTCTCCCCTTTCGTCTTGAACACACCTGCCTTAACACCTGTCCCCTTTCCCTTTTCTCGCCCATTCCTCCTCTCCCTTCTGTTCGTTTCCTTATTTTGCCTTTTCTTCCTTTCTTTATCTCATTTTTTTCATCCTTTTATTATTGTTTTTTTTTCTATCTTCACCTCCCTACCTTCCATATATTTTCCTTTTCTTCATTGTTTCTAGGGTGACTTTTTTTCTGGCCTGTTATACATTCCCCTTCTTTATCATACCTACCGTTTCCTTTCCTTCTCCTCTCCGTCTTTTGTTCCCCTCCTATCCACTTATTTATGCACCTTACAAGTCTCTTTCTTATTTAACTATTACTCCTTTTTTGTACCTTTTCATCATTTTCCATTTTTATCTTACGCCTCCCTTCCTTTAC
>NC_087159.1:29692500-29705000 GCF_035594125.1 Scylla paramamosain | reverse complement strand
TTGTAAGCCTAACGTGATGCGGTTTCCATTGGCAACATGAAAACGAGTCTGAAATATTTGCATTGGGGTGGACACTCGCCTCTCCAGGACGGCCGCGGGCGGCACCACTCGTCCGACTCGTCTGGCGGGTCTGGGGTATCGAGTGTTGGACGTAGTTCCCGTACTCAAAGGTGCCCGACTGACTTAGAGTAACTTGCATACGTAAGACTGGAAGACTGGAAACGGGCAGTGGTGTGGCCTGACTTGCGTATGTTGGTGGTGAGTAAAGACTGAAACACCTACCGGCTGGTTAATGTCTTTATTTTAATCCTTTAATAGGTAATGACGGTATGATTTTATTATTATTATTATTATTATTATTATTATTATTATTATTATTATTATTTCTCTTGATTAACCGTTAGTTATGTAAATAAAAAAGATGTAATTGTGGGTTCAAAAAATGTTTCAGGTCTCTTATCAATCACTTCTCTAGACACTCCCCAATCTTGCCCCCAAACCATTAATTATGAGTAGACTTGAACATCCACAGCAGCCCAAGGAGTTGATATTTCACAGTGGCGTAACATTTCACACACAAGCGAGGAAAGGAGAAGGTGCAGGATACATGGAGGTCAATCCCATGCCAGTCACTGTTGTTGTTTCTCGCATTAATACAACCTGTGATGTGTGATTGCCGTGTTTGCGTTGAGAGCGCATCGTGAAAACTCGGTACATCGCCGTGTTGTGACGAGCGGCCGCCCTCTGCTTCTTGTAAAACAGGAGATGTTTTCACTGATAACACGACACGGCATGCAGAGAAGGCTGGGGCGAGGCGGAGGAAGGGTAGAAGAGGAGGAGGAGGAATAGAAGAAAGAGGTGGAGGTGTAGGAGGCGGAGGTGGACGACACGAGGTCAGCAGTGATAAATTATACAAGGCACCACCAGTTTGATCAGTTTATTCCCTCCCACGATAAGATCTACAACTTACACTTACCTGCAGATAATGGTCGCCTTTTCACCTGTACGCCGCGTCCCTCCTTCGCTAATACGCCCTTCCTCATACAGGGACTAATCGCCTCTCTTAGCCGCTAATAATTACTTACTTTGTATAGCAATCTTGTCATCACGCGTCTCACAAGAAATACGTCTCTTTTCAACCTTCTTCTTGTTTTATCTTCCTTATCTATACATTGTGTTGTTCTCTTCTTTCCTCTTTTCTTGTTTTTTTTTCTCTTTCATATTTTCTTTATTTCCTCTTTTCTTACTCTTGACCTATTCCTTACCTATTTCCTGTTATTTTCTTTTCTTTCTTATCTCCCTCTGTTCTCTTCTTTATGTAACATTTGTTATTTTATTTTCCTTCCTCCCTTGTCTTCCTATGTCCTCTTTTCTATCTATTATCTTTGTCAGCTTCCTTACCTATTACTTGATATTATTCTCTCTCCTCTCTTGCCTTCCTTTGTTCTCTTCTTTATCCATTATCTGGTGCTATTTTGTTTTCTCTTATCTTTATCTTCCTCTGCCCTCTTCCTTCCTTCCTTCTCCCTTCCCTCTGTTTCCTCCAGTCACGATCAAGGGTAAGAACCAAAAGTCGTCCACCTTACAGGAAAAAATGTTAAAACAATGCACTTTATTTTTCTCTCCCCAATTATTTTCACCTCATAAATTTTCTTCCAGCGAGGTGAACAGTTTTTCGGATTCTTGTTGGAGTCATTTTTCTTCCTCGTCCAGCTTTTTTTTTTTTTTTTTTTTTTTTTTTTCCGTAGCGGTGCAGGATGCCCACTCGTGTCCACAAACAGGTCCTCCTCCTCCTCCTCCTCCTCCTCCTCCTCCTCCTCCTCCTCCTCCTCCTCCTCCTCCTCCTCCTCCTCCTCCTCCTCTTCCCATATGACGATCCATCTTTTAATTAGTTATGTTTCAGGTGTTCCATAAAAGAGAGAGAGAGAGAGAGAGAGAGAGAGAGAGAGAGAGAGAGAGAGAGAGAGAGAGAGAGAGAGATGCTGGTGCTTCGAGTTTCAAGACTACAAAAAAGTGTGGCACGACCCGTTATTGGAAGAGGAGGAGGAGGAGGAGGAGGAGGAGGAGGTCGAGGGACAGTGAACCAGACTCGGCGTGTCCTTGGCGGTTGCCGTTTCACTTTCTGCCTCAATTTTTAAGTAGGGAGTATTTTTTTCTTTTTTTAACTCTCTCTCTCTCTGTCTCTCTCTCTCTCTCTCTCTCTCTCTCTCTCTCTCTCTCTCTCTCTCTCTCTCTCTCTCTCTCTCTCTCTCTCTCTCTCTCTGGTACACACTGTTTCTGATAGTGTCATTAATTGATAGCAGTAGTAGCAGCAGTAGTAGTGGTAGCAGCAGCAGTAGTAGTGGTAGTAGCAGTAGTAGTAGTAGTAGTAGTAGTAGTGGTGGTGGTGGTGACGGCCATAGTTACAGATACGGAAGCTTTTTTTTTCTTTTCTTTTTTTTTTTTTTTTTTTTTGTCATTTCAATTTTCTTGTCTCCACCAAAGTCGATGCGAAGCCGCGGAAGTGGTGGCGGCGGGTGTGTGTTGTGGTTGTGGTGGGGGCGCCGGGGGGTTTGGGAGGGGAGGAGAAGGAGGAGGAAGAAGAGGACAAGGAGAGGAGGGAGGGGGAAGAGAAGGGGGAGGAGGACGAGGCTGGCGAAGGAGGGAGTGAGGGAGGGATGGGAGTCTTGAAAACCTGTTCTGGCGTAACCATCGAATTCCCTGAAAGTGCTGTTTTGGGAACTCTCTCTCTCTCTCTCTCTCTCTCTCTCTCTCTCTCTCTCTCTCTCTCTCTCTCTCTCTCTCTCTCTCTCTAGAAGTGGTAGTAGTAGTGATAGTAATAGTAATAGTAGCCGAATCATAACTGACACATTTACTGATTAACTCCATCGCCGCATTATAACTGACAGGCTGCCCGAGTTCCCAAGGTCATCTGGCGCCGAGCGAGGCCCACGGGACATTGAAGTGAAAACTTAACATGTGACTAAATATATTAAAAAAGAAAGGGTGGGAGCGCCTTAAAAGGATATAGGAAGGGAGAAGTGTTAGTAATGTAACTGTAGGAGGAGAAGGTGCTGGGAAAAAAGTTGTATAGTAATTTTTTTTTTTATATAGGAACATAACGTTAAGGTTTAAAGATGTGGGTCACTGGAAAAACTAGCAGTGGTGGCAGTAGAGGCATGTAGTATTTAATAGCTGTCCGTGTTTGTCGTTGTTTGTGTTGCATATATCATTAAAACATCCAATCCACGTAATTTTAATAGGTAGTAGTGGTAGTAGTAGTAGTAGTAGTTGTAATAGTTGTAGTAGTAGAAGTAGTAGTAGTAGCAGTAGTAGTAGTAGTAGTAATAGCACTAGTCGTGGTAGTGGCAGTAGGTGGTAGTAGTAGTAGTAGTAGTAGTAGTATTTGTTGTAGTAGTATCAGCAGCAGCAGCAGCAGCAGCAGCAGCAGTATCAGCGGTCGTAGTAATTGTAATAGTTTTTAGAAATTAACCTACCTTATACAACCTAGACATGCTTCCCCTCCCCCTGTCCCATTACTACCACCACCACCACCACCACCACCACCACCACTACTACCAGTGTAATAGGCTCCCGGGCCTTCCCCCATAGTGGCTGTCTGTCCCTCTTAGGCTCAGGCAGCAAAAACTGTGAAGAACCAGATCAACTAAAATGGTTCCTTCGCCGCCTGAAGAAATAAATAGAGAGAGGGAGGATCAGCGGCCATCAATCCTCCTAATATGGAGTGATTAGGGTGGAGGGAAGTTGGAGGAGATGATGGAAGCAGGAGGAGGAGGAGGAGCAACAGTAAAAGAGTTAGTAGAAGAGCTCACACCTGTACAGACGACTCAGGTGTGTGTGTGTGTGTGTGTGTGTGTGTGTGTGTGTGTGTGTGTGTGGAAGATTTTCATAGCACAGGTGCGAAAGGTAATCATTCTTTAATTGACTAATGAACGTGGTCGCAACCGTGGAGAGAGAGAGAGAGAGAGAGAGAGAGAGAGAGAGAGAGAGAGAGAGAGAGAGAGAGAGAGAGAGAGAGAGAGAGAGAGGGAGAGATGAGGAACGAAGGTAAGGAGCGAGGAAGGAGGGGGAGGAAGAACGAACCAAAGGATACGTCATCTTTACATCAACGGAGAACAAAAGACAACACCGATAATTATTGTATCCACCATCTCTTATCTGCACCTTGGCGTACGTTTTCCTTCCTTCGCCAAGATATCTCGCCCCGCCCCCTCCCCCCCGCGCCTCCCCGTGTGCCTCTCTCCCCTGCGTGTTATCCACAAGGGTATCGGCGCCGGGGGACAGCCAGCCACCCCCTGAGAGCTAGTTATTACCACCAGGCTGATGTGGAGCGCGATTGCTTGCAGCCTCGCCTTCATTTCCTTGATCTTACATTGCAGGCTTCGTCAGGAGAGCCCCGGGTGATGGTGACCTGGCTTACACTCCCCCTTCGCTATTCTCTGTGTTAGTTCTTGGCTGTCTGTACGTGTGATCTTCTAAACCAGTCGCTCGTCGTGTAGTTACAAGGGTGCTAAGGAGGACAGCGATTTAAAGTTTAGGAAAATAAGGGAAATTGCCAACTATCACTATTATAAAGGCGTGCAAAACCTGATGGGTTGAACAGTCATAAGCTGAGGAGTTGTTACCAGTGCATTGACGAAGACCAAGTACTGGGTTTTGTAGAGGTTTCGAACACTGAAGCGCTTTTTTTTTTTCTAAGCTAACAAAAAAGAAAAAAAAAACCTGTGTTTCTGTGTTTGAAGTCAATGCCCTAGTGTTAACGCATTATGCTGAGTATGCTTATGTGCTTAGTAATGATTGCGCATGAGGAGTACAATCAAAACTGTGGAATTATATACAGTGAAGGTTTGTTTGAGGACCATCATGAGAACAGCGAGATGGACTGCTTTGTGAAACACGCGTCATTCATATGTGGACCGTCGTGTTGTGGGGGAGCAGGGCGGGAGTCCTGGCCGCGCCCCTCGGCCTAACCTCGGCCTGTCAACACCCGTCACACGGAGGCATAACCTGCTATAAGAGTGGCCTAGACGGGCCCTCCCTTGTACACACACACACACACACACACACACACACACACACACACACACACACACACACACACACACACACACACACACACACACATACACAGTATTCACTAATTCGACTTTTAATTTCACATCCTCAGTCACTCCTTTCTTTTTCATCCTCACTGTGTCTGTGAACGTATGTCCCTCTGATTCCTTTATATTTCCCCTTCATCGTCTCTGTTATCGCTACTACTACTACTACTACTACTACTATTGGTGGGGTGGTCACAGAAGGTCGGCTGTGGTAGACCTTCCCTTCCTTTCCCTCCCGTTCCCTTCCTTTCCCTTCCCAGCACGAGACACCGCCGCCTCTAACCAGTTATACGTGTCACCGTGTGTTCTTAACCTGCATGTATTTAATTATATCTGCATAGCTGCGGTGGTGCGCGGCGGGATCTCCTCAGCAGGTAGAATTCGTGTTGTTCAGTCTTATTATTAACAACTGTGTGTTTTAAAGGCCGTGTTAGATCGCTGTTCTGGCAATAAGGTTCTACGAGTAACAGAACAAAATAAGCTATGAGTGTCTATGGTTTAAGTCGTCAGTTTGTTAGAGAATTATTCCCGCAAAACGATGTAACAGGGTCTCTGAAACACATAGTACTCGTAGTTGCGTAACTGTTTATCTTATTTACTATGTGTTTTAGAAGCTTGTATTTATTTTTATTATTATTATTATTTTTTTTTTTTTAGCGCTCTGACAAACTGAAGCAAGCTCTGACAAATTGTTTTATGATCCCAATTCATCAGTCTTTTTTAACGAGTTATTAAAAAAAAAAAAAAGATGTAACACTGTCTCTGAAACTAATAGTAGTCACTGTACATAGTTGTTTATCTTGCCTACATAGTTGTGACGTGAAGGATTTGGTTTCAGTTCATGTTGCCTTGTGTCAGTATCTACTTCTTTGTCAATGTCTACCTGTATACTAAGACACTGGTGTTTTTGGTGCGTCTGTGCATCTGGGAATGCATCACCCCTACCACCACCACCACCACCACCTTCTCTCATGTCCTGCTTTATGTCTCTGTCTGTCTGTTTGTCCGTCTGCTACTGTATCATTCATTTTTTGTCGTTTTCTTAGTCCAACGCTATAATTTTCCTAGGTCTCTCTCTCTCTCTCTCTCTCTCTCTCTCTCTCTCTCTCTCTCTCTCTCTCTCTCTCTCTCTCTCTCTCTCTCTCTCTCTCTCTCTCTCTCTCTCTCTCTCTCATTTTTCCCACTTTGAAACAACAGCTAATGATCTATTTATTTTCATGAGTCGGGTTTTTCCCACACACCGGGAAAGGAATAGGTGTTCATTTTTTTACCACCTTCTTTATCATAAGTAACAAAAGTAGTAGTAGTAGTAGAAGTAGTAGTAGTAGTAATAGTAGTAGCAGTCGTAGTAGTAGTAGTAGTAGTTGTAATGGTAGTAGTAGCAGTATCTAATCACACCTTTTTTATTTTCATCAATATTTTCATAGAGAAGGATGTGCTTGTGGAGAATTTAAACAGACACACACACACACACACACACACACACTCCCATCCCCACCACATTAACGCTCTCCCACTCCCACCCCACCACACACACACCCTCTCACTCCCATCCCCCACCACACACACGGCCTTCATCAAAGAGGACTCTTTATTACACAAGTGCCTCGCTGTTTCTTCCCTCTTCGATTCTTTTCCTTTTTTTTTTTTTTTACCGGCGGGACGAGTGAGCGCGGCGCCGATGAGTTGTGTCCACGCTTGCTTCAGGAATTTAGGTTCCAGTGGTAGGGAGGAAAAGGAAATGCCAGGAGGAGGTCAGCTGTCGTGGGTGGAGGAGGAGGAGGAGGGAAAAGGGTGCGACGCTGGTGATAGTGAGAGGGGAAGACCCGGGAAGTAGAGAGAGAGAGAGAGAGAGAGAGAGAGGGGGGTAGGACAGGCTTGTTGTTTTATCTTTTTTCTCAGTTTCGCAAGATTGATTTAAGCAGTGTTGTTAATATTCATGTTTTTTTTTTTTTGTCTTTTGTATTTGTTTTTTCGTTGTTATTCTTAGTTTTGCTTGTTTTTTTCTTTATCAATATCCCCTTTCCTTTCCTCCCATATCCCTTTCTTTTGTTCCCCTAATCTCTTTTTCTCTCTTCTCTTTCTGTATTTATCCTCTCCCTGCTTCCTTTCCTCCCATGCTCTAAAATTATTATTGAAATTTACCCAGCACACACACACACACACACACACACACACACACACACACACACACACACACACACACACACACACACACACACACACACACACACACACACAGAGAGAGAGAGAGAGAGAGAGAGAGAGAGAGAGAGAGAGAGAGAGAGAGAGAGAGAGAGAGAGAGAGAGAGAGAGAGAAGTACGGGTGGACAGAAACCACATTAGCTCTATCATCTCACCTGTGTGGCTAATTAGGGTGGAGTTGACCCTCACCTGTTTAAAAGTGGAAAGTTTTATTAGTTTTTGTTTCTTGTTTAGATCCCGGGGTTTTTTTTTTTCAACAATAATGGAAGATAACTGTGGTGAATTGTGGTGGTAGTGGTGGTGGTGGTGGTGGTGGTGGTGGTGGTGGTGGTGGTGGTGGTGGCGGTGACTGTTACAATCATCCTCTCCATCTTTATCAGAATGTTTCCTATTATTACTTGATTTTTTTTAATTATTTATTCTTTGTGACATTTTCTTCTCTTTACCGTCTCTCCTATCATTATTAATCTCTCTCTCTCTCTCTCTCTCTCTCTCTCTCTCTCTCTCTCTCTCTCTCTCTCTCTCTCTCTCTCTCTCTCTCTCTCTCTCTCTCTCTCTCGTTAATTTGCTCGTCGTTACTTAACTCGACTTTTTTTCATCATTCTTATCTTTTTTACATATATTCATTTAATTTATTTTCTTTTACATATTAATAGGAAAAAAATGAATCCAAACTTCTTTATAATGACACAAACAAGCAAAGCAAACAGTCTGACTCCACTTTGTATTCATCCACATTTCCCGAGAAGAGGAGGAGGAGGAGGAGGTAGAGGAGGAGGAGGAGCAAGTGTGAGACTCAAACATTATTCTTTCAATTCTCATGTGTATTCTTGTGAGCCTTTATATAGAATTTCCTTTACTATTTTTCCTACTCCATTAGCAGCTGTGAGAACTAGACGATTTCCAAGTAACAGTGACTAGAGAGACAGACAGACAGAGAGAGAGAGAGAGAGAGAGAGAGAGAGAGAGAGAGAGAGAGTAGGGGGGGAGATAGTATAGATGAATAATGGAAAGCGATACCTGAACTGGATACATATGTTGACACTGAAGCTTAGCAACTTAGATATTACTTAAGAAAATGAGGGAAGGAAACGACGACTCTGAGGAAAAAATGACTTTGTGAAGAAAACGAGGGAGGAAAAAGAAAATGATCCACAAGAAAGAAAAGTGAGTAAAGAAAAAGAAAAAAAAGAGTGTTTACCTAGAATTTCAAAACATAGTTATTAGTGAAATAAACAACAAACACGCCAGATTTCCAAACCAGTCAAGAAAAATGGAAAAAAAACACCTGAAAAATAGACAATACAAACAAAATTAGCAATCTCATTCCAAACCAGATAAAAAAAAGAATTGGAGAAAGATTAGTAGTGAACTTTACGAGGGAGTGACAATACAAACTAAATTAAGACTGAGAAGGAGAAAAAGATAAAGAAAATATTATCGAAATTCAGACTGAAAAAAGAAAGAGAATTATCCGCTCAAAAAAAAAAATAAATAAATAGCAACCGAGAGAGAGAGAGAGAATAAAAAAATAAAAAGTAAAAAAAAAGATAATATGAAAAATAAATAAAAAATAAACTGAGCGGAGGCCTACAAGTCTGGTCGGCAAAACGCATCGAAGGAAGGAAGCCTCGAGTCCCAGCTTCTCTAATCAGCTCTCCGCGTCCCCACAAAAACCTGCCCTACTGACACACATTCAGCGGCCCCGGGCGACGCAAGGTGGACGGAGGGACTTGATCCTGCCCGACTGCGTTCCCACGGTGTACGAGGACCAGCTGGAGGAGGAGGAGGAGGAACACTAGTAGTAACATTGATAGAAGGAACAGTACAGAGTGGTGAAATAGAAGACGGTTTAGGTAGAAAATTAAAAAATCATGTCTGTGGTGTTGGACAAATGAGTGGTGGTGATAGTGGTGGTGCAGGAGGAGGATTCGAAGTAATAGTTATAGAAAGAACAGTACAGGATGGTGAAAAATCATGTTTGAGATGTTGGATGAGTGGTAATGATGGGGGAGGAGGTGGAGGAAAAGCTCTAGTAGTAATAGCGATAGGTGTAGCAGCAGTTGCTAACTAAACAGTAGATGGCTTGGATAGAAAGTTAAAAGAATATTATGTTTGGAAAGCTAGAAATGCTGGTGATCGTAGTAGTTAAGGAACGGGAGGTGGAGTAGAAATAGATGGATACATTGATACAAGCGACCAGCGAGGAGGAGGAGGAGGAGGAGGAAGAGAAATAGCATTAACATAAAACATGACCGCCCATCGCAAGGTCTCGTGCTGTTTATATTTTCCTGCATAGTATTGTACGGATTTTTACTAGAAACATGAGAACAAAATGAGAAGTGGATAGAAGAGAGGAAGAAGAGGAGGAAGAGGAGGAGGAGGAGGAAATTATAAAGGTGATGATGACAATGACTGAAGAAGTAGTGATGGTGGATAAGGAGGAGGAGGAAGAGGAGGAGGAGATGATAGGGATGATGGTGATTGTTGAAGAAATGGTGGTGGTGGCTGGTGAGGAAGAAAAGGAGGAGGAGGAGGAAGAGGAGCAAGTGATGGTGGTAGTGGTTTAAGGAGATGAAAGTGAGGTGGAGGTACCAATTAGTGACGAAGAGAGGAGGTGGAGAAGGAGGAAGAAGAGGAGGAGGGGACAATTGGCTGAATGTCCGGAGTAGAAATGGGAGTGTGATGCAAAGGGGAAGGTCTTGAACAGAAAAGAATTAACAAACAAAAAAACAGAGTGGTGGCGCAACGAGCGAGGCGTTGTCATGATTAAACCAACATTATTCTCTTTCTTGTCTCTCTTTTATCAGATGTTTATTTTTTTTTTTTTCTCTCTCTCTCTCTTACATTGAAAGTTTTTGTGATGAAGTCTTTGAGGAAGAGAAGAAGAGCGTGTTTTGGTTTTGTTCAACGCACGTACTTCATTTGTCTAATATACACCCAGAGAGAGAGAGAGAGAGAGAGAGAGAGAGAGAGAGAGAGAGAGAGAGAGAGAGAGAGTTAGCAGCTAGCAGCCTCTATCACTGCCACCGGATACAGAGTGAGGCAAGACGATGACAGACACTCACGCAGCCTGCCAGGAATTTGACAGTGACAGCCTCCGACACGCTAATCTTATCGCTCGTGTCGCCGCTGTCTTTCCAACTTTAAGGACCACGCGACGAAAAAATCAGCTGCATCCTGTGTATGTCTATAAGTGTGTGTGTGTGTGTGTGTGTGTGTGTGTGTGTGTGTGTGTGTGTGTGTGTGTGTGTGTGTGTGTGTGTGTGTTCCTTCCCTTCTTATCTCTCCCCTCCTTCCTTCCCCTTGCATCATTCCTCTTCTTTGTCCTTTCCTTATTTTCATCCTCTTATTTATATTATGATTGGTTCGTTAAAGAGATGGTATTTTCCTTACTTTTCATTATCGTTTGGGAAAACCCTCCATGTGTGTGTGTGTGTGTATGAAGTCCGAGGCCATGTTTGTGCGCATTTAAAGTATGTATGTATGTATGTATGTATGTATGTATGATGGAGTGGAAATATATTCGTACCTAAGTTATTGAATGGGCAGTACCACCTCCATCTCTCTCTCTCTCTCTCTCTCTCTCTCTCTCTCTCTCTCTCTCTCTCTCTCTCTCTCTCTCTCTCTCTCTCTCTCTCTCTCTCTCTCTCTCTCTCTCTCACCTGGTTCTCCATACGCACTACACAGGTGTGACCACTTTATTTTTTGGCTCCACACCTGCCCAGGGTTCATTTGCGTGACGGTGACGTGTGGTGGTGGTGGTAGTGGTGATGGTGGTGACGGTGGCGGTGGTAATGTGGTGGTGTGGTAGCAGTTCCTGACGAAGTGGCTGAAGGAGTTAAGAGAGGGAGAAGCTTTATTGTGTAAGTCTTGCTGTTTCAGTTCTTCTTTGTGTGTGTGTGTGTGTGTGTGTGTGTGTGTGTGTGTGTGTGTGTGTGTGCGTGTGGTTACAGAAATTTTGTGTTGGCCGTGAGAAAGAAGGCGACTGAAGGTGTAATAAAGAGAAAAGTGGTTAACGATTTTGAAAAGTAAGAGAATAACAGAAAAAAAGTAAAAAGCAGCAATAAGAAAATTAAATTCATGTAAAATTATAATCGAGTTAAAACATTACGACGTAATAAATGTAAGCTGTTGGTTATTTTTTATTATATAATATTCATGTTATTATTATTCTTTTTAAATTGTCGTATTTTTCTGTTGATCATAATTGTGACTGTTTATTTGCTCACACCCTTTGAAAATAATGAGAGATTTCTTTTCTTAGTAATTCAGAGTTTTCTTTACATATTTTTTTTCTAATTTGCTTAATAGCTGCTGTTTGTTTTGTCTTATAGTGTATATATACATTTAAAAGAACAACAATATAATAATCTTAAGAAAAAGAGAGACGGTGAAAATCAACAGAAAGAAAAATACATGTGAAAGATACAAACTATAAAGAAAAAAAGAAAACAACGAACATTTACAATAGAAGAAAAATTATGATAAACAATTCATTTTGCTTCTCCATCAAGTAATATATTCCCTTATTTTCTTATGTTCTTATGTTCACTATGCGTTTTGTGAAGTGAAGGGAGGGAAGAACACAAGTGAAGGTGATCAGAGTGACAGTCCCAAGGGGGAAAGTGAGCGAGGGGAGCGGCGGCGCGAGGGGAGGCCAGGTGAGCCGCGCCGTGGCTTTAAAGGGGAAGGGACGTGCAGGTGAGGGGAGAGACACGAGGCTGGCGGATCACCTGAGAAGCTGTAAAGAGACGGAGGAGTAATCAAAGAGAGTGATTTAATTTTTGGTAATGATTTGGATATGGCAGATAGGGCGTTTTACACACACACACACACACACACACACACACACACACACACACACACACACACACACAGAGAGAGAGAGAGAGAGAGAGAGAGAGAGAGAGAGAGAGAGAGAGAGAGAGAGAGAGAGAGAGAGAGAGAGAGAGAGAGAGGGTCAATATAAGTTCGCCAAGGCAACACTTCTGCCATCTCTTGGTGGGATGCATAACCAACACTACCAAATGCCCTTCATTAAACCAAGGTTTCAAGCCAGTAAACTATAGAACACTAACTCCATCCTGATCATTTCACTCATACCATATATTTCTTCGTCCTCTGAGGTTTTCAAGGCGCTACAAGGTTAATTTAATGTGCACAAGGACAATATGTGATCGAGGTGAGGGG
>NC_087159.1:29662500-29687500 GCF_035594125.1 Scylla paramamosain | reverse complement strand
CTGCTCGCCCACTCGCCAGGACGCTGCGCTGATTTCATTGGCGATCATCTGAGGAAGTGAGGGGAGGTGGCGATGGGGAGCGCGGGGGCGCGGTAAGGTTTTCGCTGCTGGTGAGGGTGGAGGGGGAGTTGTGAGGGAGGGACGGGGGTGCTGCCACCGCCGGAAGGTCAGATAGAGCATACCCATTTCAAATTTCCCCCCGCTCCAGCTGCCAAGGCCACTCTTGGTGACTCACAGGCTCACATCGTCTTCCTGTCTCGCACTCGAGACACATACTAGCTTTTGCCGTGCCTCTCATCGCTCCCTCGCTGCTGCACATCTCGTGGTTCCTGTGCATTATCTTACACTTGCTTCCAGCATTCCTTGGCTCTTGCACAGCATGCGTGCGTTGCTATCCGCAAGTGACGTATGGAATCAATAGTGACGTACACCGCGCCGTCATCGTGCACCAGCCAATAAGAGCGCGCTAGCCACAGGCGCGCGCCAGTGGTTGGTTGTCATGACGTCAGCTATGACGCCACGCTGACGTCACACATTTATAACTTGCTCGCAGACCCTTTAGAGCAGTTATCTTGTTGTGAAGACGGTCGGCTTCGGTTGTAGTGTGTGTCCGTCGTGGCCAGAGCGAGTGTTGGAGAATATACACCAGAATACCTCGCCTATATCGTTACCTCTCTAGTCCTCTAGATGAGGGACCTGTGGTACGAGACCTACCTTGACCTGGATCAGCTCACCTACACGGGGGTCACCGCCGCCGGACAGGGTGACTTGGCCCTCCCACACTTGACCTCAAGTCACGTGACATACTCAACCCTGCCTGTGACCTCAAGCACACCCTCGCCGCCCGTGTCGGCGCTGGCACCTATCAAATCCTCTCCTGACTCTCCAGAGGCACCAGCTGACTTCGGCTACAATCTAGGTGAGTACGGCTGTCCCTGTGGTCCTGTGACACTCCTCTCGGTGGTGATGGTGGTGGTGGTTGTAGCGTGTCCGAGTGCCGGTGACAGCCTCCAACAGGGCGCCTCCGAGCAGGTATCACGTGGCGCGCGGCAGAGACCCATCAGGTTGTCAGCAGCGACCCGCGATGCTGCGACCTTGTGCCCGTAGCTCCCCTGCCCGACTCTCCCCGATCCTAAGTCCCTCGTCCCGTACTCCCTGTCGTCCCCGTGGTCCACCAGCCTACCCTGCAACTCTGACTACCAGTCACCCTCCTCACCACGCCACGTGTCAATGTGTCGCTCGCGTACGCTGCGATATTCACACAGTAAACAAGTGAGCCCCGTGACCAGTGAACCGTGAATTTGTACATCACCTGCACTGACGCTCACCCCGCATGATTATTGGTCCCAGCACATATCTGTGCGTGTTTTGGACAGCTCTGTCAATAGTGTCCGAGTGCTTGTTGACGCGCAGAGTGCCCTGCCATGTGCCTGACGAACGCGAGACAGGAGGGAGAGGGAGTGCAGACCGCGGGAGAGGTTTGACAGCACCTCGGAGGCTTAGTCAGCTTGCAGGGAGTGCGTCGCTTACTGGAGAAGAAATATCTATTCTCAGCTGAGCTAGGATGCCTGAGAGGAAGGTAAGACCGTAAGAGTAAAGTTTTTCATTATAATGTGCAGTACAGTGAGCGACTTTAGAAGTGAGGTGGTCGTAGTTGTGGTGATGTTCGTTGCCATAGACCCTCGTGTTCAGAAGGGATGTAACAAACAGGCTAACAAGACACTAAAACGCTATGCAGAAGAGCAAAAGAGCGGGAAAAGTAGAGGAGCAAGGCGAGAGTGAGGGAGGAAAAGCTGGCTCTTATTGTGTTAGGGAAGTCGAAACAGACAGATCCTGTCTTCGGGGAGGAAAATAAGACTATCTCCTTTGCCGCGTAACTTTGCAAACTCGTACTTTCCGCTGGGGCGCCGCCGAGCTGACCACTTTCCGCCTGCAAAGGATCTCGGTGCGTGAGGGAGTGGAGGCAAGCGGTGAGTCCTACGTGGCAACTATGTCCCTGTTAAAGGTGAGGCTGCCTTAGGTGCGTGTTTGGCCGCGTGCTGCTGCTGCTGCCGCTGTTGTTGTAGTGCTGTTGCTACTCCCGCCGCGGCAGCCCCTTCCCCGGGAGACTCTTTTGGGGCGCCACTGAGGGATGCAGTGCTCGTCTCCGTGAAAACGCTACAGGGAGGAGGAGGAGGAGGAAGGGAACGAGAAAAGAAGAAGAAATATGAGGAGGAGGAGGAGGAGGAGGTGGTGGTGGTGTGTATGTGTATGTGTACGCTTTACGAGATATTGAGACGTGAAAGCACGAACGTACACACACACACACACACACACACACACACACACACACACACACACACACACACACACACACACACACACACACACACACACACACACATTCAAAATATGAAGATAGAAACTGGTGATAGGAAAAAAATTGTGTACGCAAAGAGTATGTTAATGAAGTGGAAAAGAAATACATCCCATGTGCTCCTGAGCTCCGCGGCACCTCAGGATGCGAGGGGAATGTGTTGTGGACACACTGCTGTTCTTTTTTATGCTTACATGTGTTCTGTGTTGTATATATACACTACTTCGAGGTTTGTGTGTGTGTGTGTGTGTGTGTGTGTGTGTGTGTGTGTGTGTGTGTGTGTGTGTGTGTGTGTGTGTGTGTGTGTTTGAGCTCTGTTACAACACGAACGTCTGTCTCATTGAATATGTAACTTGTTAGGGAATCTTAGCCCTCCTCCTCCTCCTCCTCCTCCTCCTCCTCCTCCTCCTCCTCCTCCTCCTCCCTCGTCTTCGGATATTTTGAGCTACTTCAGGACAAATAGGCCGGGGAGGGAGAGAGGACATGTGTGAGAAGGAGGATGTAGGATAGGTAACTGGATGCTAGAGAGAGAGAGAGAGAGAGAGAGAGAGAGATGATGATGATGATGTTCATGGGTGGGAGGTGCACGTGTGAGCAGTAGCAGCAGCAGCAGCAGCAACGGTTCGTGAAGACAGCAACAAGTACCTTACCCTTACCGCCCCGCCCCGCCCCGCCCCGGACAAACAGCCTCCCTGCGTGATCTTTGGAGGCCAGCCGTGAATAATGGGAGGCATCGGTCGTGTTTTCCCCGTCTTGGCTTCATCAAAGCTTCAGTGTTTTGGTGAAGGAGAAGAGGAGGAAGAAGAATAAGGAGAGCAGGAGGATGAGTTGGAGGCGGCGGGGGAGGCGAAGACGGAGGAATAGTAGGAGGAGGAGGAGGAGGCACCCGTCAAGTCCGAACCGCGAATCAACTTTAAGGTTTTCGCCGGGCCAGACACGTCCCACTTTAAGTCTCACTCCTTAGTCGATACGAGTGTTCGTGCCGCCCGTGACGTCATCAGTGACGTCAGTGAAACGTCAATATTTCCCCCATGGAGAGTGACGTCACCTCGCAGGGTGGCCACCGCACCGGCCAGCCTGCACGCGGCGCCCGAGGCTTGTCCTGCCACAGATGACGTCCCCGGGGAACGTTGCGGGGCGGGAGAAATGGGCGGCAGGACGGATGAAAGTGGAGGCGAGTGTGTGAGGAGAGTAGCGGGCGTGAGAGGAAGAGCAGCAGAAGAGGGGAAGCGATGCGGTGTGGTTGGTTCTCCTGGCGGGGTATCGATGCCACCACTGCTCGGTGACGTCATGGACTGCTTGGGTGGCGCGAACACACACATACACACAAACACACACAAGCACGTCACTCCCTCAGCTGTGTTATGGCTTCACGGCAAGATGCTTGGTGCACGCGAGCGAATTATTGCAAAGGGTTACTGTTGCTTTTATTAGCATTGTTTTTTTTTTGTAGCCTTTTCTTTTTTCCCCTCCTCCTCCTCCTACAGGGTAACGGAGGTCCCTCCCATGCCACTCCGCTCTTCCTCTTCCTTCTCCTCCCCCTTATTCTTGGTATCTTCCTCTTCTTTTTTTACTGTATGATATCTGTTGCTGTAGATGTATTATCTATCTCCTCCTCCTCCTCCTCCTCCTCCTCCTCTTCAGTCAGCACTTTCTTACATCCCACGTTGAATAATAAGAATAAAAGTCAACACACACACACACACACACACACACACACACACACACACACACACACACAGTAAGGGAACATTTATCCTCACGGGGATGGGGTGGGGAGGAGGGAGGGGAGAGGGGGCTGGACCTGGGCTAAGAAGGTGAGGGGAAAAAAGCGAAGAGGGGAAGAGAGGAAATGGATAAAGATATGAGCAGAGATAGACACGAGGGTCGGCTCTCAGCGACAGACTCTCTCTCTCTCTCTCTCTCTCTCTCTCTCTCTCTCTCTCTCTCTCTCTCTCTCTCTCTCTCTCTCTCTCTCTCTCTCTCTCTCTCTCTCTCTTGGCCGTGATGAAAGATGATGATGTCTTAGTACCATCCCTCCTCCTCCTCCTCCTCCTCCTCCTCCTCCTCCTCGTTTCATTGACGCATTGTTGTTCGTAAACTGACGGAATGCCGCTCAGTTTCAATAGTTTTTGCTGTCTATTATTGTTGTTGTTGATGGTGGTGGTGATGGTGGTGGTGGTGGAAGTGTTATTGGTGATGGTGGTGGTGGTATTGGTGGTGGTGCTGGTGATGGTGGTGGTATCTCATCCAAAGAACTGCTCACGACGGGACTGCTTGCCGCTACGTGATGGTGGGGAGGCAATGGTGATGATGATGTAAGAAATACGAGTAGTTGCCATATTGATAGCAGCGATGATGATAAATAATAATAATAATAATAACAATAATAATAATAATAATAATTTCACTACTATTGCTGTTCATACTACTACTGCTACTACTACTACTACTGTCGGATGTTGGTACTACTCCCACAGTTTTCACTACCAGAGCACCACCCCAGTAATACTAACCATAGCAAATGATAATGGTAATAATGATATATATTTTGGAGAACATGTAAAACCGTTTGTAGACCACCATTATTTGCATTTGCTATTTCACTAACAATAACAACAACAACAACAACAACTACTACTACTACTACTACTACTACTACTACTACTACTACTACTACTACTACTACTACTACTACCACCACCATCACCACAACCAAATGAACACAATACACTTATTACGAGTAGTAGCAGTAGTAGTAAGAGGAAAGGTATCATCATCATCATCTAGTGGTAATAGTAATAGTAGCAGAAGTAGTAGGAGTAGTATCATCATCATCATCATCATCATCATCATCATCATACACCACCCGATCATCATCATACACCGTCACCACCACCACAACCACCTGTACCATCCCTAGAGAGAGAGAGAGAGAGAGAGAGAGAGAGAGAGAGAGAGAGAGGGGGTGAGGGAGAGGGAGAGGGAAGGTCGATTTTCCTTGACGCGGGAGACACGAGGGAAGAAGGAGGCAAGATAACGCTCCCTTCATGTTTCCCCGTTCGGTCCTTCTTTTAATTTCCCTTCGCTATCGACGCCGACGCCGCGCATTGCCAGAGGGAGAGAGAGAGAGAGAGAGAGAGAGAGAGAGAGAGAGAGAGAGAGAGAGAGGGGGAGTGGAAATGGGAAGGGAAGGAAAGGGGGGAAAGGTAGGGAAAAGGTGTGTGTGTGTGTGTGTGTGTTAGCTAGGTAGGTATAGTCAGATGCGGCAGAGAGAGAGAGAGAGAGAGAGAGAGAGAGAGAGAGAGAGAGAGAGAGAGAGAGAGAGAGAGAGAGAGCGCAAACGTTACTGTTCAAAGAGGATAGACTCGTGTTGGTGGTGGTGGTAGTGTGGCAAACTCGTGGCAGTAAGCAGGTGGAGGTGTGGTGGTGGTGGCGGTGCGGCGGTGTGGTGGCGTGGTGGTGGTGTTGATGCTGCTCCTGGTGGTGTTTGGTGAGTCTGTGGCGTGTCTGTGTGTCACTGTTAGTGTTTTTCATTGTTTTTTTCTTTTTTTTATAGATTTACATTTTTTTTTTTTTGTCCCTATTTCCTGCTTTCCAGTTTTCACTTTCTCTCTCTCTCTCTCTCTCTCTCTCTCTCTCTCTCTCTCTCTCTCTCTCTCTCTCTCTCTCTCTCTCTCTCTCCCCCATTATCTTCATTTCTGGATCAGTTATTATATTTTAGTCGTTAAAACGCACCACTCACTGCCATTCTCTCTCTCTCTCTCTCTCTCTCTCTCTCTCTCTCTCTCTCTCTCTCTCTCTCTCTCTCTCTCTCTCTCTCTCTCTCTCTCTCTCTCTCTCTCTCTCTCTCTCAACCACCATTACCACCTCAGCAATCCTCATCCACTCCATTACATTACCACATCTCCCTTTTCACCCTCTCTCTCTCTCTCTCTCTCTCTCTCTCTCTCTCTCTCTCTCTCTCTCTCTCTCTCTCTCTCTCTCTCTCTCTCTCTCTCTCTCTCTCTCTCTCTCTCTCTCTCTCTCTCTCCGTGTTTCCTCAGGTGACCTAGTTAAAGCAGGTAGACAGGTGTATCCCTTTTGCCAGCATCCCCCCTCGCATCACCCCCACCACCCCCACCTCATCAATACTCTTCCCCTTCCCTCCCTCCCTCTGTTTTTTGCGTTTACCCTCCACCACCGCCGCCGCCATTGTCCCTTTTAATATTCATGTCTCCCCTCCACTGGTTTCCATCGCTCACTGTTCCACTGTCACTTCAACTCCACTTTGCTGCACACAACTAACTGGTTACCCACCTCCTCCCCCCTTCTCTCTCTCTCTCTCTCTCTCTCTCTCTCTCTCTCTCTCTCTCTCTCTCTCTCTCTCTCTCTCTCTCTCTCTCTCTCTCTCTCTCTCTCTCTCTTTAACACCATCCGCTCATCTACATTTATACTGCATCTACATCCTAGTGTTTCATCTTTCCACCACTCCACTACCATACAGCATCCACTCTTCCTCTTCCTCCTCCTCCTCCTCCTCCTCCTCCTCCTCCTCCTCCTCCTCCTCCTCCTCTTCTTCCACATGCAAAATGAAGAAGTGGATGGCGGAAGAGGAGGTTGAGAAAGGGGGAAAAAAGATGCCTAAGAGAGAGAGAGAGAGAGAGAGAGAGAGAGAGAGAGAGAGAGAGAGAGAGAGAGAGAGAGAGCAGTGTGAGGAAGTAAGTTTAAAGACCCATCTACCTATCAGCTTTATTCTTGGTAGCGCTCGAGGGAGAGAATCTACGAGGGGGAGGAGGAGGAGGAGGAGAAGGAAGAGAGGAACTGGAGTTGAACCCAATGTGGAAAGGAAGTAGAAGTAATCTTAGGTATCTCAGGTGTAAAAGCAGTTTAATAGAGCCCCCGTGTGTGTGTGTGTGTGTGTGTGTGTGTGTGTGTGTGTGTGTGTGGTGGAGGTAGCAGCATACACAGACACACACACACACACACACACACAAGCAAACACACGAGAGATAGAGAGAGAGAGAGAGCAGGTGTAGTGTAGTGGAGTGGAAGAGGAGGAGGAGAAGACTTGCTTTGTTGTGGATTGTCAAAACACACCAAAAACTGGTTGGTTCCCTGCTTTTTCGGCCTCCACCCACTTTCGCTCTCACTCACCACCGTCCTCACAGCTTATATGGCTCCACCTCTCTCTCTCATTCTCTCTCTCTCTCTCTCTCTGGGCAGTAAGAGCAGCGGTAGTGTTTCTGGTGATGGCGGGGCGTGTAGCGAAGTAGTTGTGGGTGAGATGGAAGTACCTTGATGCTTCGGTACCTTTCGCTTTAGTCCGTCCGGTCGTTCTCTCTCTCTCTCTCTCTCTCTCTCTCTCTCTCTCTCTCTCTCTCTCTCTCTCTCTCTCTCTCTCTCTCTCTCTCTCTCTCTCTCTCTCTCCATCCCTGTAATGCGTCTAGGGAGCAATATATTCAATCCACTCACACACGTACACACACACACACACACACACACACACACACACACACACACACACACACACACACACACACACACACACACACACACACACAAGGTAAAGGGATGTCAGATAGAGGAGAGGAGGAGGAGGAGTAAGGATTTTTAATTTTTTCCCTTCCTTTTTTGTATTGATGAGTAAGAAGTGGAGGAAGATGTTGGGCAATGAAGGTGGAAGTGGATAAGGACTGTGCAATGTGGGGGGAGAGAGTGAGAGTGAGAGTGAGAGTGGAGGAGGAATAATGTGAGGTAATGAGAGGAGAGGACGAGAGAGCGAGAGAGACAGATTCCGTTCGAGGAGGAAGAAGAAGAGGAGGAGGAAGAGGAGGGAGTGAGGAGTGATAGTTGCATGCATCACTTCAACAGATTGGGAAGTGTGTGGGTAGTGCACCTTCTGATAGCCAGGTGTGGTGGCGGTGGTGGTGGTGGTAGTGGTGGTGGTGGTGTGAGTCAGGCCAGAGCAGGGAAACTTACTGTAGACTCGACCGCGGACTCAAAACACGTGGCCAGGACCGAATTTGTATGTTAATAGCGTGAGGCTGAGCGTGGGAACAGCTGGTATTTATGTTGCTGATTTTATAACTAACATATTTGGGCAGAACTGATGTGGAACTGATAAGAAAAATGCTTGATCATTCTTACTCACAGACAGAGAGAGAGAGAGAGAGAGAGAGAGAGAGAGAGAAAGAGAGAAAGAGAGAGAAAGAGAGCAGAATACGCCGATCACTGTGCGTTCAATAAAGCAATCTACCACTCGACTCCCGTTTTGTGTGATTTATTCAATAAGCGAGAGTTTACACCCGGAGAGACAGAGAGACGAGGAAGGAGAAGGCAGAAGTGGCAGGGGAAGGGAAGGCTTGATGGGCACCTATGTAAATACACCAAACTTACGAGCTGTAGGATGCGCCAGGTACCACACACACCACCACCTCTTTCCTTTGTCTCAACTCCTTTACCGTTCTTTACTGCCCCTGCCTTCCCCCTTCTGTTTGCTCCTTGCTGGTGCCGTGCGTGGCTGTAATGACCGAGTGGCCGTGGGCGCGGCGGTGGGGCGCGGGCAGGTGGAGTCGTGGTAGTGGAGGTGGTGGTGGTGGTGGTGGTTGGTTGTGCTTGTCAGCCTCGCAGCCACCTTGCCCGCAGCTGGTCGAGTCTGCACCGCTCCGCCTTGCATTCTTTACCGCAGCGTCCTCGGGCCACTACACCTCCGGCAGGCAGATGATGAATGTGGCAGAGAGAGAGAGAGAGAGAGAGAGAGAGAGAGAGAGAGAGAGAGAGAGAGAGGTATGACTCGTGAGGGAGCGTGTGAGGGGTGGGCGGGGCGGGCGTGTCTGGGGGGAGAAGGCACGCGTCGCCAGGGAAAGTGATCAGGGAGAGGGTGTGGCGTTGCGTCATAGAAGGAGGCACGGTGAACCGGTACTTGTGGTGAAGGAGGAGGAGGAGGAGGAGGAGGAGAGGACAACAACACGATCCTTATCACTTCTTGTGCCTTGTTTCACCTCCGTAACATAATAACCTTCACTAAACTCCTCTCACTCATGCACTCACGCTCCTTTCTACCTTTCCCTGCCTTCCTACTCCCTACTAATCCTCCTGGCTCCCGCTGCAGCTACTTCTACCACACCCACAGTCTTCACACTCGACTTACCTGCCACACCATCTCACCGTCTCTCGCCGCCTCGCCTCTCCACTCGTCACTCATTCCATTTTTCTACACGAGCTCGCCTTCCTTTTGGTTTATTGCGATGTTTTGCTGGTGATCCTTTCTCCAACTTCATACATTCCTTTCGTATATTTTTCGGTATCTCTCACCGCCACATCCCCTCCCCTTTCTCCTCCTCCTCCTCCTCCTCCCCCTCCTTCGTAACTCGCTTCACACTTTCACACCACATCCCTTCCCCAGCTTACCTCACATCCACCTCTACCACTACCACTACCACCACCGCCACCACCGTTGCCTGAGTACTGTGTGTCTGTGTGAGTGTAGCTTTTCGATCGTCGTGATTTCATCTACGTACGTCTCTCTGGTCTCACTTTTCTTTTTATTCCTCCTTCTTTCATTTACTCTTCGGCTTATTTCGTCATGCTCTCTCTCTCTCTCTCTCTCTCTCTCTCTCTCTCTCTCTCTCTCTCTCTCTCTCTCTCTCTCTCTCTCTCTCTCTCTCTCTCTCTCTTCGTCAGATGGACACGTGGCGTACGTTTTTTGTCCTCCTATTTCGACAGATACTTAGTGATGTCTTATTCCTCAGAGAAGTGATCCTCCTCCTCCTCCTCCTCCTCCTCCTCCTCCTCGTCCAATACTATGCCCTACTTTCTCCGTCCCGCCCACGAGCCTGTTGCCTTCCCTCCTTGCAACCTCCCCTCACCTGAGTCGCTAACATGAATGGAGGGAGGGATTGAGAGAGAGAGAGAGAGAGAGAGAGAGAGAGAGAGAGAGAGAGAGCAGGAGGGAGGGAGGGAGGGAGGGATGGAAAAACTCAACTAAAGGTGTTAAGACAGGATGAAAATAAAACAAAGGTATAATTTTATAACTTTTTTATGTACGAGTATTTTGAAGCAGTGCGGACACACACACACACACACACAAAAAAAATAAAAATAAATAAATAAATAAATAAATAAAATAAAATGGATTATGCCTCTTTTTACATTCTTTATCTTTTTTTCTCTCTCTTCATCTTTCTCCAGTGTGTTTAGGAAAGGAAATAGGAAAATAAATAAACATGAGATGACTTGCTGCTTCGAAAGAAAATAGGAAAAAAATAGAATGTAACTTTTCCTAGATATAAAAAGTACATGTGTTCTTCATTTACATTTTATTATTTTCCTCTTTTTCTTTTTCTTTTTTTCCTTCATGACCACCACCACCACCATCATCATCATCATCATCATCATCATCATCATCATCATCATCATCATCATCAGTGAATAACGCACTGTCCGTGATCCATTTAAGTGCATCCGGCAATAATTTTCTGCTTCCTCGCCACAGAGAGAGAGAGAGAGAGAGAGAGAGAGAGAGAGAGAGAGAGAGAGAGAGAGAGAGAGAGAGAGAGATTTAAAAGCGTTAACTTCCATTACACATATATAACAATAAAGATAATAATAAGACAAATAATAATAATAATAATAATAATAATAATAATAATAATAAATAATAATAATAATAAACGCTATTGTCATCAGTACAAGTATTACAGCAGCGAGTTACAACAAAACATTACTTAACACAAGTCTCCTCTCGTTACTTACACTCAACTGGTCTTCCTTTTTTCCTTCTCTCCTTCGTTTTTTCTTCCCTCCTTTCATCTTTTACTTCCTTCTCTCATTCTTTGTTTTCCTACCCTGCCTCTCTCAATCTTTCGTTCAAATGACATCCATCATCCATATTATTTCCTTTCCACCGTCCATTCCATCATTTACCTCCTTCTTCAGCATGCCTTCCCTCCTTCCTTCGCTCCGTCGAAGAGAGTCCCGCCTGTTAGCCATAGTGATGGTAGTGGTGGTGGTAGCGGGAAATGAAAGTAGAATCCTGTGTCGGCAAAAACCTCGCCTCCGCCCCTGAGCCAACAGGTGGTGGTCGGCCCGCAGTGATCGGGCGTCAGCTGGGCACCTCGAGGGGCGTGGGAGCTGGTGAGCGAAGGCTGCCACCAGCTGCGTCATGCCCCGCCACCACCACCACCACTAACTACACGAGGCCCTGAGGCGTTCTTCATTCACAACACACACACACACACACACACACACACACACACACACACACACACACACACACACACACACACACACACACACACACAGAATAAGTGTTGGGTGCCCCAAAGCATCACCAACGTCCTCTGTTGGTCGGAAGGGACACTGTGTGTACGCCACGCTGAGGTCACTGGCTACGGTTCCCTACTTCTCCCCCATGTGTTTCCTCTCACGCCCACGTCCCGGTGGTGCCCGTGTCCGAGGTGTCCGATCGAGCGAGAGATTCCGTGTATTTTGCCACCGTGTTTCTTGTGCATCTCGTTTGTTTGTTTCTTGCGAGCGTTTTGCGTCATCGTTGGTTGCTACGTGAGGGAGGGGGGCGCTCCCTGCGTGAGGGTCGCGCCGGGGGAAACAGTTAGCGCCACACTAAAGCAAGCCTGAAAATGCGTCATCTGGAAACGGGTTTTCCAGCAAGGGAGGTAAACGATGCTACGCTTGTTGTTGTTGTTGCGGTTGTTGTTGTTGTGTTGTTGTGGTGCTAGGACAGGCCTAATGGGATGCCTTCACTGTCGCCTTGCTTCCCTTCATACGTATGTTCTCATGCCTCCGTGACCATGAATCCCTAATGACTCACCGCCGGTCACCTCGCTGCTGCAGGAACACTGAGAGTGTTGTGCAGCGCCTGGACAGCGGCCGTCCTGCTACGTGACCACCGCCTCCGGGTCCCTCCACAACGTTGAAGGTTGAAAAAAAAAAAAAAAAAAAAAAGGACTTAGGGGGAGGGGGAAGTGCTTGCTGGCGCGTTGTCATGTCCGCCGACGCATTGTGACTCGGCCTGACAATGCTGGCGAGGCGACGCTGTTATCCTTGGGCAAAGAGACCTTCAATGGAGGCTCCCCGGGGCGGACCCCGGCGAAGGGCTCAGTTCGAGTGTGACCAAGAGTCTCGTGACGGACGTGCAGCGAGGCCGAGGAGGACGCCGCGGCTCATGATGTAGTGAACATTTTGTTACTAACCAAAACTACAATACAATGACGTCCACTAACTATATTGTATCGTTTCATCATCAACCAAAGAATTTATTGTTGCATAAATAGAAGACATTGAGCCCTGGCTGGTTACAGATGCCTCACGTCGCAGGTTTGGCACGCAGCAATCGTCTCATCGGAATATAACGGCCGGGTGCTCCCTGCGCCACCCGGCAGGCGCAGGCACACCTCAGCCTCACTGGCAGAATTTGAACAGCTCGTGGCCGCATTCCACGGTTAAGAAACATTGTGGAACAAGGATTTTGTCTTCTTTATTCGAGCAAGGTCACGAGAGCCGCCTCCCGCCCCGCGAGGTTAACCAGAAGCCAACAAAGATTACCAAACAGTTTCTTTTTCTAACCTCTCCCTCTCCCTCTTCACATGTTCTTTTCCCGCAGCCTTCAGACGTAGAAAGAGATTCTTTGTCGCCGTGGTGTAAAATTCACGCGTGCCTGGAATACTTTTCGGCCAAACGCCCATTGTCAGTCCCGCTCAGCCTTGACCCGGGCGTGTGTCAGGCTGCAGGCGGCGGGTGAGGCCGGGCGGCCCGCCACCCAGGCAGGGCTTTAAAGTCACAAAACTGACTGCTTTCTCAGGCGAGGTGTACACTTGTTGCTGCGCTACACCCTCACATCATCGCCTGCGTACCCTCCCTCATCAACACCACAACACCACTGACACTATCATTTCCTCCCCACCACAAGATCCGATCCTCAGTCATCTTCTTTACTGTTCTTACATTTTCATATTCATCAACACCATTTAATGTTTTCATCCTCATGGGAAAATTCTAAGGGAATTAATTTGTACTTTAGAGTAAGTCAGGGTGACAAGGAGTGAGACAGGAAGAGAGAGGAAGAAGTGTATCGTGCTGGGTGAGTAATTATAACAGTGAAGCGAGACAGCCGCGCTGCTGCCTGGCGAGGGACGGGAGGCGGCACAGTGGTGGTTCAAGTAAGCAACAAAGCAAGGAAGGCAAGCAACCCAAAGACACAGAGATTAGCTGGCAAACTTGTGCGTGGAGAGCGGAGCGCCGAGCCGCGCCCTGCTGCCACTGCTGCGGCTGCTCTGTCTGGCGGGGCGCTGTGGCTGGCCACAAGTCGCCACAGCCAGCAAACACGGAGAAACATCTGTGCAGGGCGTTTCCGTCCTCTACAACAGAAGCTGAGGTAGATAAAGGCAACCCTAACCACGAGCCTAAACGTACAGTGCCTTCCGTGGCAGCGGGAGAGGAAATGAGGTCACCACAGGACGTTTGGTGCTGGAGTGCAGCGCGCGGCTAGAACGGTTACTCTGTTTCGGTGTTACTCGGAATCAAAATCACTTCCTCGGCCTTTTCAAGATTAACAATGTATGTGGTCTGCGGAGAGCACGTGGCCAGGCTAACCTTTACGTGCAGGTGCGCTGCTTTGTGTAGCGGCGGCGGCTGCAGGAAGTACAGCCAGGAACTGAGACTCTGCGGAGCGCCTGGGTTCCGGGATCCTTGCGTGTCCCGCCGCCTCTGTCCGCTGGCCGCCGTCCCCTGGGTGGCGGGGGACCAGGGGAGGGAGGAGCCTCGCCAATCGCCACTGCCACAATTTATGAAGAGTTTTGTTGGGAAATAGATTATTTTTGTCTTGTGTAAGTTTGTAAACTAAGAATGATTCCATTGGCGGAACGTGAACCTGGAACGTAAGGGGATTGGCTGCTCGTGGTAGGCGGCCACGCCCCGCGCAAGGGGTGGAGCCTGGAGAGCCCCACCCCATGACCCGCTGACCCGTCGCCTTCTGCGCATGCGTCGCCACTTGCACACTTGTGAATGATAGCAAAAGTGAGCGGGCGGGGGACAGCGTGGTAGGCGCTCCATTCCGCGTGAAATGAGCCGTTAGTTAGAACGGTACCCTCGTGGCGAGCACACGTGTGGCCCGGAGCACTGCCGCCGCCCTCCACACACACACACAAACACACACACACCCGCGCGAAAGTGATATTTCCACATTGTTGGCCGGCCAGTTTTTGCCGGCGCGCCCGTGGTGGCAGCCTCGCGGACCAACGCCTCACTCCGTCCCCGCCCGGGCCCGCAGCACTACACTCCGCCTCTGCCACTCCGTCTAGTCAGCCTGGCGGCGCCCGGCCGAGGGTCTGCTGCCATCGGCTTCCTCCCACTGCCGCCCCCGCCTGGCCCACTTAGGTCTACCTGTGACGTCACATATAGCACCGTGTGTCGCTTGGAGGCACGTGTGCACGACGCCTGATTACTCAGTGTGGAACCTGAAGCCGAGAGAAGTGGAACACGTCCGCTCTCTCCTTCCTTAGTGCGACAGTGCAATAATAGTGACAGTTAGCGGGATACTCGGCCTTCACCACCAGTGCCTCTCATGTGTTCACCTCTGGTCAGTGTGTGTGACCCAGGACACCAAGAGCCCCTTTAAGGAAACCTACGGATGCTCTCCATCGACAGTGACTCTGACCTCGCAGTCTCTTAGAGATTTGAGTCACCTCGACTTTGCTCGGCGACTCGGGATTAAGTGTACATTCTCGCCACTCGTGTAAATGCAACTTCCCAACAGGCAGTTCGTGCCCGCCAATGTGCTGCCTGCTCCGCTCCTCCATGCTTCTTGTTGAAGGTAAGCAGACCCGGGCAGGCCGTGCCACTCTTTCTTTCCCCTCTTCTATCATGAGCGCCGTCGTCCTCGATCAGTTAACTTTAACTCCTTGAAGTGTTTATCTCCCCACGAGCACACATGCATCCCTGAGACACTTTAACCTCGACGTGCCAGAGGCAGTTACTTCCTGGACCTCCCCCGCCCAGCCAGGCTGCCAGAGGCTTTCGTTTCTCATCATTTTCCTGGTGATAATTGGACACTTTATGAACTGCACATTAGTGAAGCAGATCGTAAAGACCAAGTTCTCCATCCCATGAACAGTTATTGCAGTTAGTTGTATTACCTGACCAGGGAGATGAGCCTCGAGATGCTAATTTCTGCAGCTCCTTGAGCTACTGAAGCGTTGCATTGGCACTGGAAGAGCGGGTCCAGTAAGGGGGAGAAGGGGTGCGGGGACGCTCATGGCAGGAGAATCTGTGTTGGCGTCACCGTAACAAGACGGAAGTAAAGGGGTTGAAGTGTATATTTATGAAGGACGAAAGAACTTGTTCATTGCTCTAGTTCTGAGACGCCGAGGGGCAGCAGGAAGCAGGAACGTTAAGATCAAGTCAGGTTCAAATTGGGATGAAGCCAAAGCAAGTGGCAAAATAAAAAAGGAAATTGTCTCTTAGCGTCGCAATACTGTTAGGTCGTGTTGGCGTCACAATATTGACAAACTTTCTGTAAGTTGGTGAGCGTTGTCCCACATTCGCCGCCACTGAGTCTAGTACTTACTGTAACACTATGTACTGTTGCGTCTGGGAAGCTTTTATCAGTTCGAGGGTGTTGACTCCATTAGCTGTGGGAGTAAAAACCTGTGAGGAGGGAGAGACAATCCACTGGTCGTGGGAGAGAGGCTGAGAGGATGTTAAGAGTATCTTGCTGAGGGGAAGGGGAGGGAAGACGCGGAGAGGTGTAGTACCTGCCTCACAATACGATTGCAGGTGGTTGCCTGTTCAAGGCAAGATTACAAGCACCTCAGATATGCCTAAACCTTGTTGAGATGCATAAATAAGAATTTCTGATACGTTTGTTTGAGCCATATGTTACAGGTGCGCGCGCGCGGGTGTGTGTGTGTGTGTGTGTGTGTGTGTGTGTGTGTGTGTGTGTGTGTGTGTGAGGGTCGTGACGGCGCCCTGCGGATGAGTGGAGCATCTTGGTTTTGAGAGATTAAGGAAGAACTGTAGAATTACTTATGTAAAACTAGTCCAGCAGGTTTTGTCTGACAATGCAGGATTAACGGATATTCGGAAGATTCTGTGGCGAGTTTGTGGTGCAGGTGCGTCTGACTCCTTATAAGACCAGACGTTTATCCTCCGCGATGCACCACTGAAGGAGTAAAGTGCCCGTCAGCTGGGGACCTGGGGGGAGGCAGGGAGGGAGGGCAACGCTACGCCACGAAGGAAGTGCAACAGCAGTCAACGAAGGAAGCTTTGCCGCCTGAAGCAGTGCTTGAACACGAGTCTTTTTGCCTGTTAGCTCTTGAACCGGCCGGGAGCAGTGAAGTGTGAAGCGAACGCTGGCTTAATCTCGTCCTTATTGAACGCTGAGAGTCGGGAATAACTTGCCGAGAGTCCTGTTAGAGCGGTGGCCCCCGAGGCGGAGTGAGTCCCGCGCCAGGGAGCACATCAGGCACTAAAGTCCTCCCTCAAGCTTTCCCGTCGAGATTTGGGATCGTGGGAAGGAGAGATGCTTCCTGCGGCGGAGGCTAGAAAGGTGTGTCCTCGGAGGTGGGCAGTGTTCGTCGCCGCGCAGGCGCACTGCGTCCATTTCTGCGCAGTTTTGTTGTTAGTAAGAGAAGCGATGCCCGATGCTGCCACCCCGCAGAGTTGGCAATGAAAAGACGAGCCTTATCTCAATCTCCATAGCCCTTTTTTCCCCGGAAGTGGAGACAGCGAGGTGGAGCACCCCGAGGGCCCAAAGCTGCCCCGGGAACCCACAAGAATTGATCGTTGGTGAGTGATGCGCGTCCCGCCAGCAAGAGTCCACGATGGGGATCTCGAAGCAGCGAACACCTCGGATGGATTTACGAGGCGTCGCTCCATCGGGGTGTGTGGGCGGGACGGGGCGGGGCGGGGCGGGGCTGGGAGGGGCCGTCCGTCACGAAGTTGACTCACTCATCACCCTCCCCCGCCGTCACCTCGCCCGCCAGCAGCCAGTCAGCGACATCCAAGGCGCGGTGCAGCTCCTCACGTGGTGCTGTCGAGGCCCCGTGCAGTGACCGCGAACTCCTGGGGCACGCCAGCCTCTTTTTACCTGCATAGAGTAACTCCTTGTCACTCGGGACAATACGGGCTGCCTCCTCCTCTACCTCAGTTCCCTGCCAACCTCTCTGGTATGAAGTGTGTGTGTGTGTGTGTGTGTGTGTGTGTGTGTGTGTGTGTGTGTGTGTGTGTGTAAGCTAAGGTGAAGGCATGAGGCAGGTATTCGCACATCTTACCTGTCTGTCCAGGTGATGCTCTCATGTGAGATCGTTACTGGGATGGCGTTCAAATTCTCAGGCGACACCCTCTCTCTCTCTCTCTCTCTCTCTCTCTCTCTCTCTCTCTCTCTCTCTCTCTCTCTCTCTCTCTCTCTCTCTCTCTCTCTCTCTCTCTCTCTCTCTCTCTCTCTCTCTCACACACACACACACACACACACACACACACACATTAAACAGCATCTAGAGGGAGAGACAGACAGACAAATAGACAGAAACTGAATCAATATTTCACTTCGTCTCCTCTCCTCCGGCACACTGGCCACCTCCGTGCGACCTGGAAACCTTGCACTTGCAACCTAAGCTCTCGTGTGCGCGTCGGGTCAGGGGAAGGAAGGAGGAACAGGGGCGAGGGAACAGGAGGAAGAAAATATTATTGGAACCTCGTTGTAACATAAATCAGAGAAGCGTGGTGGTGACTGGCCACGCCTTGGGCTAATCACAGGTCTCTCTCTCTCTCTCTCTCTCTCTCTCTCTCTCTCTCTCTCTCTCTCTCTCTCTCTCTCTCTCTCTCTCTCTCTCTCTCTCGTAGAAGATCTCTTAATCAATGTACCGACCTCCTTATCCTTCCTTTTCTTAATTTTTACGCTATTGCACTATACAGAATTTAATTCGTGTGTGTGTGTGTGTGTGTGTGTGTGTGTGTGTGTGTGTGTGTGTGTGTGTGTGTGTGTGTGTGTATGTGCGTGCGTGTGTGTGTCGGAGCTTTAAGGTAGAGAAAGTTTAAAATAATTGTGAGGCGTTAAAAGCAACACTCTATCATTTTGGGTTTCATATTTAAGCATGAACATTCTCTCTCTCTCTCTCTCTCTCTCTCTCTCTCTCTCTCTCTCTCTCTCTCTCTCTCTCTCTCTCTCTCTCTCTCTCTCTCTCTCTCTCTCTCTCTCTCTCTGCATGTTTTAAAAGTAAGAAAGGCAAGGAAGGGAGATAAGGGCGACTGGAGTAGGAGGAGGAGGAGGAGGAAGGGCGGCGGGAAGCGAGGGAGGAGAGAGCTAAGTGTTATCTTGGTGAGGTGTTCAGTTACCCTCGATTTATCTCACGCATTCTGCTAATAAAGACTAATCTTGGACACACGATCAACTTGAAAAAATGCACAGGAGAAAATAGGCTTTGGGAGATTACTGATAAAGAGGAAAATTGGGGAGGTGGAAAGTTAGCATGTTGCCAAAAATCTGCGGTTGAGGAATTAATATAAAAATAGAGGAAAAGAGAAAGGGAAACCCCCGCCCCCCAAAAAAAAAAAGATTAACACTAAATACATAAAAAATAACTTTGTTTTGTTTTGTTTTGTTTTGTTTTTTTCATGGTGACTATAAGATTTAAGGAACATCTACAGCAGAATTAGAACGTGATTATTTTAAGATAATGAACAGTAGAGTAAGGGAAGGGAAAGAAGTACACGTAAGGAAGAGGAGGATTAAATAGAAAAGAATATATTAATTAAAAAGACAAGGGGGAAAGAGAGGGGGTAAACACACACACACACACACACACACACACACACACACACACACACACACACACACACACACACACACACAAGGTTTCACACCACTCGGATCTCACCTAATTTCTATCCTTTCCTCTCTCACCTTCCATCGTGATAGCCTAAAGAACATGCAAAACTCGTCCCTAGTCATCCTCTCTCTCTCTCTCTCTCTCTCTCTCTCTCTCTCTCTCTCTCTCTCTCTCTCTCTCTCTCTCTCTCTCTCTCTCTCTCTCTCTCTCTCTCTCTCTCTCTCTCTCTGGATTCGCGAAAACCAGGAGACAAAGCGTTCATTACCCTCCAGCGGTGCTATTATTATATAAAAAGATGAATGGCGTGCTGGAACCGGTTTTGTCTGTGTGTGTGTGTGTGTGTGTGTGTGTGTGTGTGTGTGTGTGTGTGTGTGTGTGTGTGTGTGTGTGTGAGACCAAGGTTTACCCAATCAGGTGTTTAAGTATTTAAAAAATAAGAAAATATAGAAAGTATTATTTGGAATGCTTGCTTCGCGTCGTGTTCGTGCTGTTCTCTCTCTCTCTCTCTCTCTCTCTCTCTCTCTCTCTCTCTCTCTCTCTCTCTCTCTCTCTCTCTCTCTCTCTCTCTCTCTCTCTCTCTCTCTCTCTCTTGCATAATTTTCACATATCGTCATGCCCCGTACCGCCCCGTCCTGCCCCGTCCTGCCTCGTGCCGCCCCGCCCCGCTGTCCGCCACTGGTTCCTTCTCCCCGCACATCCCTCTCCGTGACATGATTGCAGGAAACCCCGACGGACCGAGTACACCTGATCCACTCTCATTTTTAACCAATCGAGGAGGGAGTCGCCTTTCCCCGCCACTTTAATGGAGCGGCGTTATTGTGCGAAGCCAGCGGGGATGCGACACCCACAACAATAGACAATAAACCCTCAATAGCCGATATGATCACGCCGCGACCCCGCTACCTCGACTTGGCTCGGCGCCGCGGGGACTTGCACTGTGTGAGGATGGCCTGCCGTCGTGTCTCTGCGTCTTGCTTGGGAAATATTTGCTCACGTTTTCCCTGACGATTCGTGAATACGGAGGGTCGGGCGTGAGTGGCGGTGGTGCGGCCGAGGCGGTACTGGGAAGGGAAGGGCCTAGGGGGGCAGCAGGCGGCGGCGGCGCGTAACGGGGCTCATTCAGCGGGTATTCCCTGAGGGTCCCGACACGCCCTAACCGGTTGGAGGACGGTCCCGCCTACTTTCGCTCACTTCGGTTGATGGAAGAGCGGGCGCCCGGTCGTCCTCTTGATAGGAATGTACTGGACGGGAGGCGGTGGCCACGATGCGGCCTCGCCACGCAACAAAGCTTCCCCTATGGCGGCTGTCCTCTCGTTTCTGCCTCTCTCCTCCTTCATCCAGGATCATCAGGGATATTGTGCTATTTACTTGAGGCGCGGCGCCGACTTTCCCGTCCGAAAGTCTGAGGAACGCGCGTCAAGCTGAGGCCGAGGTGCGTCGCGGCACGCCGACCCGCAACAATAGCGGCCTCACCACGCAACAAAACTGCCGCCCTAATATCTCGTCAACAGATTAAAACAAGCTACCGCGAAATGCCAGCAAACCTACGCCGCGATCCCTCGGGAGTCGAGTCACCTTTTATACGAGGGAGAGCAGCGCCAGGCCTCAAATTCTACCCGAGTGTTGGGCGAGGAGGTGCTCGAGTAAGGCAACGGCAGCGGAGACAGAGTCTTCTCCCCGACTCGTTTGGTGCGGTAGATAGGCGGTGCGAGACGCCACCCACGTATGGGTCCCGCCCTCGAGTCACTGACCATCGAGATTGACCCTCTAAAGAACCTCAGCCATCAGTTGCTGTCATCATTAGTTCGGGCAAGCGTCATCAGTTTGAGAGCGTCCAGGTGGGCCAGAGGCCACGCTCACCCAGGTGTGACCAGACGATTCCAGACTATTTTCCACACTACTGGGTTCCCCGTGTAGGTTTCCTCTTGAAAAACGATTGTGTGCGTGAACGTGTATCACTCGCCCGCCTCCGCTGCCTGGACCTCCCAGGGGAAGCCCTCAAGCCTCTGTGAAGACAGCCTTCAAAGTCCGTCGAGCGAGAAGCATCGTGGTTACAAAGTAGTCTCCGAAGTTAAAAAAAAAAAAAAAAAAAAAAGATATAAAGATACCAAGAAGAGAAAAAAACTTTTACCAGTTGTAAAAGAAAGAATCCAGCGCGCAAAAGACGGTACCGAGTGTTGAGTCGCCGCCGCTGTGTGAGGCGTCCTGGCCCGCGCCTAACATGCTTCCCTGCGTCGCCTTCCACTGGGGGCCCTACAGCCATTGGCTCGCCATGGACGCCGAGGGTAAGTCACCATAGTCGGGGTTGTCGGCGGTGGCACTCTCTCGTCACCTTCAGATGCCGCACGGAGTCCTAAGAAAAAGTAAAAACTGACGATTTCGACTTTAAATCACATAGGCAAAAAATATTTTGCTTTAGAAATGTTTTTAATCGCGAAATGCAAAGCTCTACGGGTATGAACAACCATGTTTGATTTACTCCACAAAAAAAAAAAATAAATAAATAAATAAAATAAAGTGAAGTATATTAAGTGGGTCAGAGTAGTAAGGAACGAGACTGGAACGTAAGGTGACTGGGGGGAACGTCGTGTTCGTCTTTGTCTTGGTCGATTGAGAGCGTTGATTGACCTCATCTATCCTCTTCACACACCTGATTGCCTTCCGTTGTAGGTTAATTGGAGTTTGGTAAGGCAAACTGGGACTGTCATTACCTGTTCAGTGCCTGGACTCCGCGGTGAGGTGAAGGAGGAAGAGGGAGAGGGGGAGAGGAAAATGGAAGAAGGGAATAAAGGGAAAAGATTACTAAGAAAGCATCGGGGAGACGCACAATCACCCTATAAATGTGTCGAGTGCGTCTGACGGGAGGGTGTGCAGCCAAGTGACACGAGGCAACTGATAAGGGGCAGTGTGGAGACTTTTCATGCACCATATTTATCCAGACACTTTCTTACTAAAGGAGACTCAAATATATTCTCTCGACGCACACTTGTTACTGCGCTTGGGCGTGATCTGTAAAGCGTTCAGACTACCTGTTGAAAGAAGTGCCTCTGTTCTAGCAAGTCATCGGGAGGGAAGCAAGTGTTGGGCAGCACGTGACGAGAGCGTGACAAGTGTGTGAATTCTTTCAGGCTCGGCAAGTCAGCTGTGGTATTGTTGATGCTGCTGCGGGCTCCCAAGTGCGATAACAGGGAGATAACAGAGATAGATGGCAAGTTCATACCTTCTAGCCCGTCAGTTCCTCCTATCTGGCGATAACATGGCTGATAACCGGTTTCTCGCGAGGCGACGAGTTACTCATTCATTCACGCCCCGCCATTCATCGCCGGTCAGGTGACGGAGCGCTGGGCGAGGCTGGAGGCGAATCAAAAATAGCGCCATAGACGCTTGTTCTTCCCATGTGTGTCTCTTTCATCAGCTGTGAAAATTGTTTGTTTGTAGCTCCTCGTGTGTCATGATGGGGCGCGTTTATGGGTCCTGAACACCTCCTTGTGCTCTTCGGATTCTCGAAATGCCTTCCTTATCGCCATGTACGAGAGTGACGTCACCATCGTCAGTATGCACGTCACGGCTACGTCACAACATACCACAGACGGAACGTCACCCCAGCAGCTGTGTCGAGGCTGAGTGACGGCGCCTCAGTTGTGAAGGTGCGTGTGCCTCGTCCTGCCATGCGTCCTCACTCGGGCTTACTCCTCCACTCCGACACTGCCATTGAAGATCTCATTTGGGAACTACTTGGTGAGTGGTTCTCGCTCTCTCGCTGCCCTCCGTCACCATTCAGCCGGGAAGTCCTCCTCGCCGCCTGGAGCACCATCGCACCGCGGGGCAGGGGTGGCTGTCGGTCTTTGCGTTGGTGGACTCAGGCATAACGTAGTCGATCGAGACAGAATTTTTTTCGGTGCGCACTTGATCTCCGCGCCTCATGTACGTCGAAGGTTTGGCGCGATACTCAGCCTCTGTCAGTTAATCTGCTCAGCCTTGTCGCATGCTTTCACCCCGGGGGTGGGCGTTGGTCTCATCCCATCCCATCGCCGCGCTGCCACCACCACCGCCGCCAGCGGGCAGCAGCAAGCGGAAAAGACAGACGCGCTACCGAGAACAGGACGCGTCCTGTCTATGCCGAACCGCACTTCATCACCAAGCCAAACTGATATATATATATATATATATATATATATATATATATATATATATATATATATATATATATATATATATATATATATATATATATATATATATATATATATATATATATATATATATATATATGTTGTATAAGCTTCCTCATATGGGCATGATGTGAATCATGAACTTTTTATCGACATTCATGTTCCTCTGAAGGACTCGAGCTTTTTGTCATGCTGTGTATTTCCTGTAGTGAAGTTTTTGGAATTCAACAACAACATTGTTTGTTTATGTTAAGTACGTGTCCTGAAAGTGTAGCCTTTGTCAAGAACATTTACTCGGTGACACAGATTTCCGGATGTTCACATGTGCATGTGTGTGTGTGTGTGTGTGTGTGTGTGTGTGTGTGTGTGTGTGTGTGTGTGTGTGTGTCTGTGTGTGTGCGCACGTGCGCGTTTTCCGCTGTGCTGACCAGCGCCACTATGTTTCAGGCGTGGACGTGACGCAGGAGAGCCCCCTCACGCCCGACGACACGCCTGCCGTGCCCCATCCAGCCTTCACGCCGCCCCACTCCCACGCCCACAACATGCTCGTCCTCCAACCACAGGTAAGCATCGCTCTTGCGTCTTTGTTCCCCACTGGCGGTGTGTTGCCGTCTCTGCCGCCAGCATCACCTCCCTCCCTCCCTTACATTAGAGTCCCTTTACAGTTCCGTCACGTCAGTGTGGGGCTTGGCCAGGGTCTCATCAGTAAATGTTATAACCAAGGATGTATCATTTAGTGTTGCACTGTGTAGAGGCTGCTTCGATGTGACACACGCACGTGCCTGAACTGTAGAGGTGCCAAGTGTAGGGTAGATCTCCACGTGTAGCAAGAAAGTAAGTAGTGTAGTACCCAGGGAGTAGTGTCGTCATTTGGACAACATCGCGGGGCGAGAGTCACGCAGCAGTGTGTGAGGGCAGCCGAGCGCGTGCAGGATGTAGGTCAGGGAGAAGAAGGTGAGGTGGAGCCGTCCAGGTCTCCTCACCTTAAAGTAGTTCCTGCGTTGGCCGTCAGAGGCGCTACTTCCTCTTTTAAAGTCTCAGACGTGGATGGGAAGCGAAACTCGTAAATGTGTCTTTACAGAGGCACAGACTTCACATAACACAGCCTCCGCCTCCTTCAATCTGGCAACAAGTCAGTGAGAGTCGTTCCGAGAGACTACCCTCGAGTGTTGTGCGTCGATCTGCGTCTTAAATGCGTCTCTCTCAACGTGCAGACAGATGACGAAGGGGAAGCTAAAGTTGTACGTGGCTTGCTGGGAAGACCTTGGGGCAGCGGGGACGAGTGAAGGGTGTGAGCGAGGCGGGGCGGGGCGGACGGGATAGGAGGAGGAGGAGGAGGAGGGGGTCTGCATGCTTGCTTGCTTGCGCCGAGTAGGGTGTGGTTCTCCGTGGCCCCATGCCAATGAAAGTTGCTGTGAGGTCGGGTATAAAATTTACACATATCCTTGCTCCTCCTGTGCGATTATTACTATTCTCTTTTTCTTCCCGCGTGTGAGGAGAGAGAGAGAGAGAGAGAGAGAGAGAGAGAGAGAGAGAGAGAGAGAGAGAGAGAGAGAGAGAGAGTAAGCTCTTTCTCATCCCCCACCCTTCCCTCTCAGCCCCGCCCTTCACCGCCAGGTCCTCCTGCCATCTGATCTAAGAAGCTC
>NC_087159.1:29607500-29657500 GCF_035594125.1 Scylla paramamosain | reverse complement strand
CACCCACCCACCCACTGGCGCCTCGCCGCCCAGATCTCCAGGCCACGCTGCATCAACCCCCGTCTCAGTAGCAGCCCAGGGAGGAGCCTCTGCCCTCCCCAGCTTCCAGGAGACTTACTCCCCAAGATACAGACCACTCGGCTCCGCAGAAGTTTTCACTTTCAACAAGACTGATGATGGCAGACCTGTGGAGTACCCGCAGCCACCTCCAGCCCACCAGGCCTTCACCCAGGCCTCCCCGCAGCACCAGCAGCAGCCACAGCTACAGCAGCAGCAACCACAACAGCAGCAACAACTCTCACAGCAGCAGCAGCAGCCAGCCCCGTCCTTCGAGGCTTACCCCCACCCGTCGCAAGTGTACTCCCGCCCCGCGCCCTACCCCAGCCCCTCCGTGCCCGTCACCCACGCCTACACCACTTCAACCAAGGCTTTCGGTGGAGAGTTCTATCCTGCTGGTCCTACCTACGATCCTCTGCAGCCCCTGCCTCATGAGCAGTACATCCGCCCCTCCACTTCGCACCACTACACTGAGATGGGAGCAGCTTCCACCTCTAGCACACCTTCTGTGTCCTTCCTTGGCCGCAAGACAGCCGTTGAGCACATTGACCCGGCACTCATGAGGCTCCACCCCTCGCCCATGACCTCTGCAGCCAGACCAGCCAGTGAACAGAAGCCCCAGTCGCCGGCGCAGCTGTGCGCAGTGTGCGGCGACACGGCCGCCTGTCAACATTACGGCGTCCGTACATGCGAAGGTTGCAAAGGATTCTTCAAGCGCACCGTCCAGAAAAATGCCAAGTATGTTTGTCTTGCAGACAAAAACTGCCCCGTGGACAAGCGACGCCGCAACAGGTGTCAGTTCTGCCGCTTCCAAAAGTGTTTGGTGGTAGGGATGGTGAAGGAAGTGGTCAGAACCGACAGTTTGAAAGGCCGCCGCGGCCGTCTGCCCAGCAAGCCCAAGAGTCCACAAGAGTCTCCTCCCTCACCCCCTGTGTCCCTTATCACCGCCCTGGTGCGCGCCCACGTGGACACCACCCCTGACCTCGCCAACCTGGACTACTCCCAGTACCGCGAGCCTTCCAGCGGCGCCGAGTCCCCCTCCACGGAGGCCGAGAGGATCCAGCAGTTCTACTCCCTCCTCACCTCAAGCATCGAGGTCATTCGACACTTCGCAGAAAAGATCCCCGGCTATCATGACCTGGCCCGTGAGGACCAGGACCTCCTCTTCCAGTCTGCCTCCCTCGAGCTCTTCGTCTTGAGAGTTGCCTACAGACTCGTGTAAGTACTTACTCTACTTCATTACCAAATACCACCAGATGATTACTTTAACATTCATTGCTTTCCACTATAACTGGCCAAGTTCCACGACAGTAAGCACAATGTTCCTTTCCTTCTTTGCAGGAGTAACCCGGACGACACAAAGTTTGTGTTTGACAACGGGCGAGTCCTGCACAGGTCACAATGCGATCGTTCCTTCGGCGAGTGGCTGCAGGGCATCCTTGACTTCTCTGTCTCACTAAAGACAATGGAACTGGATATCTCAGCATTCGCTTGCCTCTCAGCATTGACAATCATCACAGGTGAGCCAAGTCACATTGGTGTGCCACAAACAAATCAACGGGATTTGATGTATAATATTAGTGCAAATTCTTATCCAAGCATCAGAATTTTATTTAACTTTTGCATTCTCTACTTAATTATACATTTTGAAAGCAAGGCAGCAAAGATATTTTTTTCTGAAATGTGGATTGCTTTGCCTGCAGAGCGACATGGACTCAAGGACACCAAAAAGGTGGAGCAGCTGCAGATGAAGATTATCAGCTCGCTCAGAGATCACGTGACATACAACGCAGAGGCGCAGAAGAAGCCTCACTACTTCTCACGGATCCTGGGTAAGCTGCCGGAGCTCCGGTCGCTCTCCGTTCAAGGCCTTCAGCGGATCTTCTACCTAAAACTGGAGGACCTGGTGCCTGCTCCCCAGCTCATAGAGAACATGTTCGTCTCCAGTCTCCCCTTCTGAACCCTTCGGAGATTCTAAAGTCTTCATCTCACTAGCAAGGGTGCAAGGAGCTGCCCCTCTGCCGCCCCTCCTCCCCGGTCACCTTCCAGATGATGGTGAAGGGCCTTTCTGTGCCTGAGTGCATTGGCCCCCGGAGCCACAGGCGGTTTTGTATACCATGTCTAACTCCGCGACCTCGTCCTCCCGCCCGGGTCGCTGTTGTCTCTACGACACGCCCGCCCATCAGAAAATATGATCAACCCAGATAACCTCCGGGTGTTTCCAGCAGCGAGTCTCAGTCAGGATCCGAACCCTCGCGGCACCACCAGAGGGCTCCTGTTGCTCGCGTGCTGAGGTGGCGGTGGCGCGTGCACACGTACTCATGATTTGTTCACAGAGTTACTCTTGAAGCATGAAGACTATGTTATTTTCTGATAATTGGTACATAGAGCGAGGTGGAAGGTAGCCGCGCGGCGCGCAGGCCGACGCGGCTGTTAGACTTGTCATTTTGGCGCAACGCCTTGACAAACTAGTCATTCTGTGATTTTACTGAAAAGAGAAAGAAAGATTTTGAAGGATGAATTATAAAAATAATATTGTTTATAGTCTAAGCTCAGTAAAGCTTGATTACGTATTTTTGTAATTACTCTTAAGTCAACGTAGGTTAGTCTGATATACAATATTGTCGGCCTTACCTTTTGCATAGGTAACTGTACAAAACCCTGTAGGTAGTTAGTGCTCTACGCTCCTCCAGTCGCAACAAGACGCGACCAGTAGGTCCTCCTGTCCCGGCTCAGTCCGGCAGCCATGAGCAGCAGCAGCAGCAGCAGCAGCAGTAAAAGGCGACCGCCGACAGGGTTGTGACGCGTAAGTGTTACTTACGCGCTCCTCATCCTTCCTGTTCCTGGCGTCGTTATCTGGTGGCAGTTTTGACCTGTTGTTATCCATCTACTACTTTTGTATTGCTTCACATTTTCTTGTAGTTCATCCTCCACCTCGTCCTTCACTCTTCCTCTCCGCTCCGTGAAGCCGCTAAGTCAGCCTGTTCCGTGCACAGGTGTGTGAGGTGTAGGGTTAGAGTGTGATGAAATGATATTTTTTATACGTTGGAAGTCGCGCGTCGCACAATTCCTGTCCCCATCCCCTGCTCCTTCCCTACTCCCGCCCCCCTGCTGCTGCCTCCCTCCCGCTCGCCCGGACTGCCTCGCCGTGTCGCTGCCGTGATCCGGACACTTATTCGACCTCTACTTCTTTCCCCGCACGAGGGTCACACACACCTCCCTGAGAAGGCACCGCTGCTGTTCACCCCAACGTGGCAGTCACCACAGTCACCGAAACTCGAGTCATGGCAATACATTTGTGAAATTCAACTTGTTTTTGCAACCGAGTACTATCAGTTAACTTAGTTTTTCATAGTCACTCTTAACTGTCCAGATAATTAGCTTCCTTTCTACTCCCAGTCAGCCTCCCCGCTCACTTGGGCCAGTGCATTCCTTCTGACACTGTGGCCATTACTGTTCTCGGTGTTCTTGACCATGACTGCTGTTTGCATTTACTGGGGACAGCGCTTGCGGTGGTGATGTGACCTGTGTGTGTGTGTGTGTGTGTGTGTGTGTGTGTGTGTGTGTGTGTGTGTGTGTGCTCAGTCCAGGAGTGTGTGAGGTCCTCCAGCGAGTCGCTACAGCTGATCCTTCGCTCCTGTGAGAGTCCTGAGTACCTGCAGCCTCAACACGGCGCCCGACTTAGCCCCGCCTACAGAATTTTCATTATTGTTCATGACGGCTGCACACGCCCCCTCCCCTCCCCTACTCCACCCCTCCTCCCCTTATCTCCCTCAAAAAAAACATCATCCGGTGTCCCAATTTTAACGTCGTCTGGTCACTGTTTTTGCCTTTTTCTGTTTTTAGTCAGTATTATGTGTCATTTCGTGTCAAATATTCAGTGTTTTACAATATCTTCAACGTGACGTCCACTGGTTCCAACCCAGGCGGGAGGGAGGCAGGAGGTCAGCGGCGGACCGGCCCTCTCCCCCGTGCCTGCCTCCCCCTCCCCATCCCTACCGGAGGAAGGCCCGGGGACAGGCTCCCTCCCCCCTCACCTCCCTCTGCCTCCCTCCCTCCCGTTTCGCTAATCTTACGTTGACACTCGCCATTAGGTTCCATAGATCTGCATTGATAAGATATAAGACCTACACAGCCGCCACGAACACCCCTCCCTCGCCCCCACCCATCCCCACACGCTGTCCCAAACCACCCCGGCGTGGGGTCCAAAGACACCGTAGAAATTGCCTCGGCAACCCGAGCGAAATGCACTCCATGCATAACCCAATTGGAAGGATGATATGATAGTGGAAGTCCGTGTCCCGCGAAGTCACTCGGTGTGTTCCGTACCACAGTCCCAGGGTTAAGGTTCCGTACCACACTCCCAGGGTTAAGGTTCTGTTTTAGTCCTCAGTTTTGTGTTTGTGGTCGTACTCTCATGATCCATCTGCCAACCAAAACATGTACATACATACAAACACTTACATGACATACACACTTACACTGCAAGTCCACACGCAGCACGGGCGAGCACAGCCCCGCGGGCGGCGACAGCCAGGTGTGTCCCGCGCGCGGCGTGCGTGGCTCCCCGCGCTGCGCGTGTCGCCTTGCTCTGTCGTTGTCCTTCGTCTCGAGCTTTTCGGCGGCAACACCTCCAAAGGAGAGAGTTCACTCGCTTTGCTTCACCTGCCGTGGCCGGAGCAGGTTCAGGCGTGTCTCGTTCGCATCAGTTTTAAGAATAAGAGAGAGAATTTTATGTACCCACGTCTCGTTTAAGAGTTTGTGTGGGCAGAAAAAAAAAAAAAACATTTGTGAGAAGGCAATGTTTTGTAAATTTTCCATTAGCGAGTGAGAGGTTGAAGGGAGAGGCGGTCGGCGGTTACTGCAAAGGGCCCGGCCGTTACCCAGCTCTTCCTGCCGCAGCCTCCACCTGACACTCTACTGTGACGTCCGCTTAGAGAGATATCTTTTCTATTGAATATATTATATAGATATATATAAATATATATAAATATTATTTAGTACATACATCTATACAAGGGTCACGGGTCGTTGCAGTAACTGGCTGCCGGCGCCCCAGCCACTGTTTGGAGTCAATTCAGTGAGCCGAGTCCGGCGTTGAGTCACTTCCTGTTCCTGATGTTGAATCCAGTCATTTGTTCCTGACGCAGGTTCAGGTCGCCGACTGTCTGAGACTGGCCTGTGCCCATACCGACTAATGTTACCAGTCAAGCACAACCTATTCTAGCCTTACATGTGGGTTACCATCTGTTTTTAAGAAATAATAGTTTAATATATAGTCTAATGCTAGTTGGAGACGCTTCGAACATTATACATGGTCCTGTCGCCCGAGTTATTATTAATGTCTTCAGATCATTATGTATTGTGGGTAAAGTAATTTATTTTTCTCTCAACCTCAAATATTGTTGGTGAATATCCCGGTGACGCGGAGTGTTGGCGTCACCTTGTGCGGCAGAATGTGAAACAAGAGTTATTTTTCACCGCTACTTTCCCTGTGCTTTGTCTGCTGTGTGGGTGGCAGCGTCTGTCTGCCCGTGTTTCCCCTCCAGTTTCCTTCTTGTTCAGTGTGGAGAGGATGAGAAGTTTTCGGTTGCTTTATCTCGCAAGGCTGACAATCCTGAGAGCCAATAAAGACTTGTGTGCCTCTCCTGTCGACCCTGTGCACCACTCTCTCCCTCACGCCTCTGAACGGTCCAAGTGTCTTAGCGCCGCCATATCAGCTGAGAGTTTTTCAAAGATTACAGAACCTTGTTTCTGTTTTGGTGTGTTCAGTCCTTACGAGTCTCCCCCAGTGAGTGTATAAGTGTTCTTATCGTTGTTAACGCCTACGTGTTGAATAAAATTTCTCTTGTTGTCTTAAAATGAGTTATGTTTACTTATCTTACGGTTGGAAAGTGTTTTGACATAATCTAAGCGGCCGTCTGGCCACCCCAAGGTTCCACTCACGTAGAATGATGGAAATATGACATTTTCTTTATTGATCTGGATGAGTTAGGAAGGACAAATGCCACTGATTTCACAACCATTGGACCTGAAGAGTCATGGTAGAGTGCACTGATAGAGTATAATGCAAAAAAAATCATATATTGAGAGAACACGTGTACTTGTAGAAGAATAAAGTCTCTACTCTTACGAGTGGTTATGTACAATGACTGTACCCTTCCCCCTCCCTCTTCCCCCTCACCTCCAACCCCTTACGTTCCCCACTCACCCTTAGACACCCTCATTCCCTCACCATGAGCAAATTCTTCACGTTTTCACTCCCCTGTTATTCACTGCCCCTTCACCGCCCACCCCATCCTCTCACCACTCCACTCCCGCCCTTCCTGTAGAAGTGGGCCTCATTGTAACATGCTGCCATCGCCGACGCCCCTCCAACACCGCCCTTGTGATATCAGAGTCATTTTGTAGCCGCTGATGGAACCTGAACTTATTATCATTATTTTTTTTTTTTAATTGGGAGACGCTGGGCCTGGGTCATCTCTGGGGTTGTCTCCTCCCCTTCCAAGTGTAACTCTACTTCCATTTCACTCAAAAGACAATCCCATCTCCTCCTCCTCCTCCTCCTCTCCTCCTCCTCCTCATCCTCCTCTTGTTCTTTCACTGTTCTCCCTTATGTCAGGGAATGTTCAGTCCTTTCATTTTATCCCTACTACACTTCATACTTCTACTACTACTACTACTACTACTACTACTACTACTACTACCACAACCACCACCACCACCACCACAGCTACTTTGCCGTGTAGCTGTGCACTGTGTGTGGAGGAAGGGTGCTGTCTATGAGAGAAACACCCCCCGAGGCCCTCCAGCAAGACACCCGCGCCTCCTCTGCCCCGCGTCACCCCCATGGGCCGCAGGGATCACGTTATAACCGCCTGTCTCAACTCCTGTTCCCACTTTTCCTATTTTTTGAGATAATATAAATGAAACAAGTAACTTTGGTTTCTTTACCGTCTCCTCCGTCAGTCCTGTGTCCCGTGTGTTCTGAAGCACATGAGGCTGTCATAAGAAGTGTTTTCAAAGGCTGTGCAGATTGTTATTATACGGGTTCTCAAGGGTCGGTCTCTCTCTCTCTCTCTCTCTCTCTCTCTCTCTCTCTCTCTCTCTCTCTCTCTCTCTCTCTCTCTCTCTCTCTCTCTCTCTCTCTCTCTCTCTTTTGATGGTGTAGAATTCTTACTTAATTTACCACGAGAATCCTGAAAATACTCCTATAAAATCAGTCACTTCCACGAGAGCCTGTTCAAAGTACTGCTGCAGATAAAGACTTATAAACATATAAGGATGTGTAGAATCTAACATAATTTACCAATAGAAGCCTAAAAGCACTCCTATAAAACCCTCAGTAACTTCCAGTTCAAAGTGCTACTACAGATAAAGACGCAGAAACATGAGGACACGCTTGATTCCTGGTCGATGACAAGGTAATGCACCCAAGGAAGGAAATGTTACTATACCAGTGATGTCGTGGGATGGTCCTTATGCCTCCGTTCACTTCGGAAGGTGCAAGATTCCCTGCTGCTATTCTCTATGTGAAGCAGATGAGGATGATGATGATGATGATGCTGTGTGCCTGCCTGCCATCTTCGTGACTTATTACGAAACAAAGGCCAAATATAAGGAAGTACTACTATGGTGAGAAGAGCAGAGAGTGAAAGAGTCATAGATATTGAATCAAATGATCATCCTGCAGTATAAAGTTATTGGTTCCAGGATAATATTTGATGTACAAGTCTTTACTCATGATGCAGTAGAGTTATGTGAACCAATCGCCTTGTTTGTCTGCGTGAGGTGTCCTGCGCAACCCGGCATTCCGAGACCTGCGCAGTAAGCTTCGGGTGGTTAGTGGCTAGTGCGTAGCCGGCAGTTAGTCTTCAGCCATCGAGGTGTGATGTGCTACGAAGTCGCTCTTCATCATTCAGTTCGTCGGGTAAGTTGTCAAGAGATCCGAATTGTTGTTTGGTTTAATCTTATCTTCCCTAGTATAAGGAGAGGAAGTGACAGACAAGACGATAAGGTAAAGACAAGTGACGTGGCAAGCTAGAGCGACGGGTGACCACTGATGTGGTATCGTATTCATAATTTTTTTCATTTTTTTTTTTCTTTTTAGTATTTGGCTTCATAGTTGTCAATATTATAGTCTTGATGGGATTTTTGGAAAGTTGTATGATAACTAAGGGCTGTTCGCTTGTGTTGGTAATTGTGAAGGTTGTTCGGCTGTTGTATTGGTGGCTGTGAGGGTTGTTGGCCTGTTGGTGGTTGTGAGGGTAGTTCCCCTATGATGTGCATGTTGCTGATGGCTACATCAACGGATAACAAAAAAGAAACAAGAAAAGTATCACTCTCGAGGCTATCAGGGTAAATATTTCGTGGTTAACTACTTGTGAATAGTTCAACTTTAATTGTGCCACACCGTTCTGAGAGAGTCCCGATCTACAAGTGATATCTGAAAAATGAATATATATATATATATATATATATATATATATATATATATATATATATATATATATATATATATATATATATATATATACTCCCTCAAAGAAAATCAGACGAAATGGGTAACAACGGGAGGTATTGCTGTATGCCGTGTTAGTGGCCAAGATTCATTTATTTCCTGATTTCATGCATAAACCGGCTTTTTTAGTCTCTAAACCTTCGATTTTGTAAGGACCCGTGCTGTGAGTAGGACGAGATAACTTGCTCAGTTAGAAGATAGTATTTTAACACACACACACACACACACACACACGCACACAGATGCAGACTGACTTAGGTACAAAAACACCCACACGTATATAAAGATTCAATTGCATAGTTGCAAACTGAGGACTATTTATGAAGCAAGTATTGTTTAACAGTATTTGAAGGTTTAAGGAGTTTAAGATTTCTTAGTTCTGGTGACTATTCCAGCACCCCTTCTTGTGAAGATGTCCTGTTGGGCGTGAGTGGTTCTACAGCGAGGTGGTATCCGACAGAGGGCTCTTCTCGAGTCACCATCATATGTAGGATATAGGAAACCATTGTCGACAGAATGAATATATACCAAGTGATTTATAAATGAAAATACATGACTGCAAAAACAGTACATCTGGCAATTTTAGGATTTTGTGTTCATGAAACAGGATTTATATGGTCATACTTAGCTTTATCAAAAATAACGCGCACTATTTTTCATTTATTTATTTGTTTCTATTTGTTTATTTATCTATTTAATTTTACAATTTTGTGTGTGTTTTTGATGCTTCAGCCCAGATTGCTGAACAGTACAGAAGATATCGCTGTGCTAGTGATATATATAATTGTTTTAAACAAAATATATTAATATAATTTCTAATTTTACATAATTATAACCTCTGTTAATTTTCATATAGCTGAGACTTCCAAGTTAGTTTACAGTCAATAGTTACTCCTAAGGATTTTATTTCCTTCATTTGATTTATGGAGATGTCATTTATATTTGTTTACACTGTGTGATATATTAGTCATTAGGGGGCAAAAGATCGTGTAACATTTGTTGATATTTTGTTTTAGTTAATTATGGCGTAGCCAGTTATATAGAAGAGATAATTCACGATTCGATACTTTTTGCAGTGTTCAGGTTGTCGCCACCAATACAAACGGTGGTGCCGTCAGCGAAGAGTAAAAAAATTAGCGTATCACTGCAGCGAACTGTCATTAATATATATTAATAATAATAATGAACCCAAGATGGATCTATGTGGTACACCGTAACGAAGACTTGTGTGATGAAAAATCATTGACTACAGTGAACCGTTTCCGGTGACTCAAGTAGCTCGTGAACCACACATGTTCTAGACACCGGATGTCCTTAACATTTCTAGTAAAACAGAATGAGGCAGCGTGTTGAAGCCTTTTGAAAAATCACAAAATACTGTCAACTGGTGTAGATTGTTGTCTATTGTATTATAAATATTGTTGCATAATTGTTGAATAGCCAACTCTGTACTGTAATTGCATAAGAAACTATATTGACAATCGCTAAGTAATGAAAATTTAGTGTGGCCAGGTAGAAAGTGTTCAAAGGTAACTGCTTCAGGCTCAGTGTTTTGAGCTGGCGAGGAAACACTGGCACAAAACTATTCGGTTAATGTAATGGCAATTTCTATTATTGCTTATTGTTTTATCTTCGAAACTTATCACTGGTGGTAATTCAGATTGGTCTTTGCCGATTAGATGGTTACCTGTCTGCCAAACCTTCGGATCACTTGCTTCTCGACTCGGTTTTTGTTTACAGTGTATAGTACCTAACATTGTTTCATAAGAAAATGGTTATAAGGAGATACAAATTCTTGCATCAAAGAAAGTTTGACGTCAGAGCGCGGCACATCTAAGTACCATTGGTAACAAATCCTTAAATGCAGAGAATGTGACCAATGCACGTTACATTTTTTTAGTGTTGTGACCAAATACTAAAAAAAAAAAAAAAAAAAAAATCTGGGAAGTGATCGATGGTGCAGGTGTACATTTTGCTACTCTCTTGAAAGTTAAACTAGCTATTAGTCCATGTGGTCTGTCACTGAGAATGGCGTGGGGCTTATCAACAGCGGAAAAAAAATAAAAGACTAAAACAAGTTGGTGAGATTATGTATGTTACTGTCATTAGTTCGAGAGAGAGAGAGAGAGAGAGAGAGAGAGAGAGAGAGAGAGTGTGTGGTGGTGCTCCAGTATCATTTCCTCAGCGCCCACGCTCTTAAGGACAGCCAGGAGCAGTGCGCGCGCGCGCGCGCACGACCCACAAGCAAGCAGTCTTACATAGGCCAGGGAAGAAACTCTACCAACTAAGATAAAAATATTTATTGAAACTGAAATACATGACTCCAGGTTCATAAAATATGAATTTTAGTGATTATTACATTGGGTAGCAATTAGTTACATTGAACTATACACTTTGCATACTGACTGGAATCTGACCCTCATGTGTTGTGCCTTTCATAGGAACTTGAGGCTACACTGCCACATACAGAACTGTAACTGTAAAGGTCTAGTGTGCTGAACTGACTTGCCAATATCAGGTCCCAAGTTCAGTATAGAGATCAAGAGTACTGGTTTAAATTTAAGTTGCAAAAAATCCTAATGAACTTGGTTTGGTAGAAATAATGTACTCAAGTGTACTCACACGAGAGATTTGGAGCAAATTTGTAATCAAGGAAGTTAATTGTCACCTCATTCTTTGGTGTGGTGTACACTGGCTTCACAAACTAAAAGTTCTCCTATAGTACTTATCTTTTAATTCATAAAGTACATAAACTTGGATTCATCACAGTTATGGACTGCTTGGTATCTTGCAAAGTCATAACAAAAAATACATGTTTATGTTAAAATCTATTTTCAATTATTTACATAAAGGGAATCCAATTGATACTCCAGTGACAAAGAAACACTTATACATATCATGAATATGTGTGGTGTTGCATTTTGTGAACAAACAGATGCGGACATGAATAAAAATTTTACAATATAAATTTATCTCTTGCATTCAGAGATTCAGGTATTACATAATGTACTTATATCAATGGAGACTCCAAAAAAAATGTCAAGCTGCAACTGAATTTCACTGCCACTGTGCAGCATCCACAGCCCACAGCTGACATCAGATTCCTCCAGCCTCATTTTTTTGTTTACAGAAAACATAATAAAGCTAAATAACTTGTCAACATTGGAATCAACAATCATAAGAGAAAATAAAGCCCAGCAAGCTCTCAGCTCATCACAACTCTTAGCCAAGCAAAGATCTACAAATCAAAAAAGGTGTATAACTGAGCATCACACAGTTCTTTGACAGCTTAAGGTTATCCATACACTGTTGATCTCATCTTACTGAATTTTGTCCATGTGTGAAAAAATGTACTTGGGATTTTTGTTGTCAGAAATTAGTTTTATAGTCTTTGGAAAATGGATATTGGCATGGAGTCATGAAAGCAACCACACCTGCCACCAACAGATGACCCCATTACTGCAATAAATACACAGTGAAAGAAAACTTTTCCACACTGTATGAAACAATAACACAAGTGTTCATGAAATGCATATCCTGCTTCATACCTGGTGAGTGGTTGAAATGACCAATACCCTTGGTGTGAGAGCTTCCATAATAGTGGAGTGTCTGATCATGACACTCAACATTACAGGGCATGTTATTTCCTTTAAAATTCAAAGGATTTTTCCAGTAAAGATGCTTCACTGGGGTCTATATACGATTCATATAATTTTCTTGGCAAATTATGAATTCAGTGCTCTGAATCAAGCACATAATTTTTGTTTTCTTCCTTTTTTCTGCTCTCTCTCTCTGTATGACTTGTTTTTAAGATCTCTAGATGTACAAGATGGTCTGGTCTTGGAAAGAATATTCCTATTACTGCTGGGTTCAACTAGGAGGAGGGATCTCTCATTCCCTTATGGAATTATAGTTTTTAATTAGTTCTATAATAGCATTGCTTACTAAGTGGTCCTATAATGCTTAGTTTCTAATATGATACAGACCTTCCCTATTTATCAGCCCTTGCCTCTCACTTTCATTGCCGGCATGAGTGAGTGAGCAAGTAGCACATTATTCTTTAGCCTACAATATACACACAATCATTTGGTATTTCTACATAAAAATTACTTTTGAAAATCTCAATTAAATTTAAACTGATATGCTGAATATTTATGAAAAAAAAATGCCAATTAAAGACCTCAAATTTTTTTATTGGAAGGGATGAAACAAGAACAATCTCAATGTATCTTTTTCTCCCAGGCATTTCTCCACAACGAGTGAAGGAGCCCCACCCCCCAACCCTCCTGAGTGCTGTGCCTGAATGAGTGGTAATGGCTGGCAGGTGAGTCAGGGCATCAGCTGGCCAGTTGTGTCCATGCAAATTGATTTATATTCAAGTTTCCATTATATCTTATACCAGACCCCATTTCATGGTTTTTAGCATTCACAAAACTTACTAAAGGTTAATCTTTTAGGCTATGTAGCATCAGCACAACACCATTAGTAGTGTTAAACCATTCAATGATTTGAGTTTTACACCACAGACTAACACCTCAGTGCAACCCAGTAGTGTACCTTCATATCATAGACCATGCGTCTTAGGAGAGTAGCGCCATGTGTCAGCATTGTGTACCTCACTTTCATGCAGGAGGGCAGTTAATGCAAGAGTTATTAGACATCCATCAATGTGGAATAAGTAGAAAATCTGAGACCAAAAAATGGTCATACTTTTGACTGGAGAAACTGCATAAACTTTAGTTTTATTCTAAGGTTAGATTGGCACAGTGGTACAGTATAATGATTTGTAAATTTACTGAGTGTGCATTTGTACAATGATTAGTAATTCTACTGTATTCCTGTTTTTGTCTACAAGTATAAAGATGGTAAAGACATCAAACAAGACTGGGTAAATGCCGTCCCTTCCAAGCAACCAGGAAAAATGCTAGACCAAATTATGGGAACATTTTCTTGCCATATGATTAAAAAGTAGAGAGTAGGACAAACATGAAAGCAGTCTGAGGACACCATGAGACCAGCTTCTGTTCAAGGTGCCACTCTTGCATATTGAAGAGGAAAAGAAATCTATTATCAATTGTTTAGAAAACTTGTAAAGCATCCTGTCTAAGATAAAAACACTGAGAACTCGCATCCTGTCCAATGAGAACTGTAAGCAGAGAAAGCTCACTTCTCCCTTATCAGTCCAGTTATCTTAAAGAAATGTAAATTGTGTTTTGTGGTGTAAAAATTTTTCAGGATTAAGTTTCTTAAAACACTTTTTTTTGTTCTTTTGTTATATTACTTCCACATCCATAGGATATGGAGCATTACAAACTTTCCAATTTGGAACATATATGTATATTAAATGATAAACTAAACACAGCCTGCTCTTATCTGTACTTCAGGTAACAAAGTGAGGTAGTGCTATGCCTGCACATGGCAGAACCTTCAAAAGACTTATCTATTACATAACATGGCTATGGGAAGGCATGGAAGTGAAATTTACTTTTGTGTTAACAGATTTTATAAAGTCATGACAGAAGAGTATCAAACAACTTGGTAGAGATAGATCAATATAAGAAGATATGGCTTCCTATACCTGATGTCGTCTTTCCATCCATAGCTTGTGTTAACTTCTCGCATCACCCTGCACTGATGTAATTCTTGAATGTCTCCTCATAGAAATGCATTTTTCAGAGTGGAAGGGGTAACACACCCTGGGACTTTGTGAACAGATATGAAGTCTTGGTATCATGGCCTTAAGAAGCAAGAGCAGCACAAATGCTATTTTCATCACTTGAAATTACTCCTATAAAACACACAAGCTTTTGAAAAGGTAATGGGAAGACCATTATAGCTGAATTAATGTAGAAATTTATTTTAAAGAAAAACATTTCTTACTTAAAATAGTTTTTGGTATGAACAATTTTCAGTGTAGTTTTTTGTATAACAAAAATAAAAGATAAAAATAAAAATAAATTCCAAGACAGACCAGTAGATACAAGAGTGATTCTTGTTACTACTAATGGGCTTTGACAGAGCTACCCCATAATTGTGTTCAATCTAAGTAGACACTGTTTGCTACAGAATGAAGCACAAAATGCAGTAATCAAAGAGATCAGAAAACTGCTCTTTCCCATTGGCATCTGTAAGTTGTCATCAGCCTTCAGTTGGTAACTGCTACCATATCACTGCTGCATCCTATACACTATCACAGCAAACACATTCCAGACTGACTCAGATCAGATTCTATAGTAAAAGCACACTATCAGTAAGATGTAAGGACATCACTTTCCCTAAAACATAATTTGGCAGAACTCAGGTGGGTGCAAAATAGTCTTAACATATTATGCAGCATGTTATGGTTTGGCATAATTTTTGTGGTACAATTTTCAGTATGTGTATATTTTGAAGGAATTTGAACAACACAAGTAGTAGCATTTGTGCAACCAACCCATGTTGTATGGTACCATAGTCAAGGAATTTTTTATTTACATAATACTTGTGCTAGATTAGCTTGCTCTTTGATCCTTGCTCAATGGCACAGTGGGGACTGTTCTTTTTCCTTAGGAGGACAAGAGTTCTGGTGTTAAGGAATGCATGTAGTAGATATGGAAGTGCATTTGAAGGACATTCACAGATGAGGTTTTGGCTGCACAGTGAGGAAATCCCAGAAAGGGAAGAAAACAAATTGTAAGATACAGCTAGATAGGTAGGTAGAACATAATAAATAACACATAACCAAATTACAAATGCACACAATCTCTCTCTCTCTCTCTCTCTCTCTCTCTCTCTCTCTCTCTCTCTCTCTCTCTCTCTCTCTCTCTCTCTCTCTCTCTCTCTCTCCACAGCCCACAGACCCACAGGATGTCCCTCACAATATGTTTATGGACCCACAGTCACTCCCCACAGCCTCTCCTCAAATCTCTAAATAACCTGTCTTATAAACCAGGTGTGTGCATGTTTGCATTTACTTGGTGAGAGATTTAGAAATGGTCAGTCTATGCCTATCCTGGTGAGTACAAAGATCAAAAGTTAGTGTGGCAGGACCAGGTGTCATGCCCTACCACAATGCAAGCATCGCCTTGTGATGCAGTTGACAAACCACTACTTACAAGACATCATAAGCCTGTAGCATTATTGTTTGTAAACAGTGGGCTCTATAAGTACTGGCTTGCCACCCATATTTTTACTTCAGACATCAACCTGCCAGCCGAGGCCTGGCCACCACTTGGCCACACAGACAACCCACACCTGCAGCAGCAAGGAGGTGGACTGTGAACAATGTACAAACCAAATTCTTACCCCACACACTAAATAATGTGAAATGTATTCCTATTGCCTTAGAATAAATAATAAATAAAAAAAAAGGTGAACGTACTCCACCTTTACTTAAGCACCAAAGGAATCTTCAAAATTATCCTTACATTAATGGCTCTAGAATTTATGTGTGTGTTTGGTAAAAATAATGGACATTTCCAATCAACTATCACTATAAATCAGTTCTTTTCAATTACCTAGCACTAATATCAAGCCTATCAATTCAATAAACACTGCAGCAGCAGCAGCAGCAGCAGCAATGTCAACATGATACTAATTCATATATATAATCCATTTAGGAATTGTCATTCTTCACATCCTATAATAATCTTGGAATTCAGTCACACTAAAATAATTTTAGAGATTTACATCTACACAACCTGAAACCACAGCAAAATAGGAAATGCAGATTCTGCAAATGTTCTATACAGCCTTCAGTTTTAAAACCACAGCAAAATAGAAAATGCAGATTCTGCGAATGTCCTATACAGCCTTCAGTTTTAGTGTTAATCTTCATTTTCAACTTTTTGTTTGCAGGAACTGTGGAGGAAAGTTGTCACAAGAATTCCATTACTGAATTCCAAGCTTTTTCAACATCATCTTTTACTTTTTAACATACACACAAAACCTCAGCAGAATTTTTTGTAAAGATGCAAAGAAGGCTCTTGAGAAATCAATCTTAATGAACAGGCTAATTGCTATTTCCTGCCTCCTTGTCCCTCTAATAATAATGAATTTCATTTCTAATGGATGAACAATTGTGGATGCACATTGGCATGTCTGCTCAAGGCACCTTCTACCTTTACTGCCAAAAAAAATATATATATTACATGATGGATTTCTGGTAAAGAGATAATCAATCTCCTGATTTCATATAACTCAAGTGGGATGGCTGTAATAAATACAGTATGCTTCTACAAAGCAGCAGCTGTCTCAGAAGACAACACCTGGATAACACATTAAAATGATTTGTGACCACAGCAAGCCCATGATAACTGATTTATGCTGTGGTTATGTATTATACAGCCTTGGCTACAGTTAAGTAGTAATAATCCCTTAAGCTGAAAATCTGATACTAGTTGTTGAATTACATTATATATGGAGGAAAATCTGTTTTATCATATACATTTTGAAAAAGTTGCTTTATACTACTGTTAACTGCTGCATCCTGCTCTATCACCCATCATGTTTGGATAATGTAAAAGTTATATCATAAATCCAACTGTCAATAACCACTCTTACCCAATGACAATACAGTGACCATAAAGACAGTACACAGTCCACTGTTTGTGGCTTCATTATAAACTTAGTGTTGCCTCATACACACACAAACCCATCTTCACAACCTCTCAATTCTCATTTGTTTAAATCATGCTATCCATCTTTCAAAACTTGGGAAACTGAAATAGCCAACAGGTTTACATACAAACTCTCTAATCTGACATTCTGTGGAAGACTGCCAAGTGCAAGTGTTGAGAAATGTACAAGAAACAAGTGCACACCTGATGCTATTAGGGAGAAATCCCACTTGGTGCTTTCATTCAATAGTTGGCTAGCACTGCACTATGACTAAACAGAATCGTGTTACTTTTTTTTTTTTTTTTTCTTTTTTGGTGGGGGAGGGAGAAGGGTTTAAAAATGAACAGTGCTAAAACATTGAATAAAGTGCTAAAATAATCTGCCTGTAGCTATGAGTTGGTGACATGACATGAAACTACAAAGCTTTGTGGTATGACAGTAAATATCAACATTTAAGCCCCAGAAATCATTCTTCAAGAGTAAGAAATAAATTATAATACTAGATGAGAGTGCTCTAAAAAAAAAAAAAAAAAAAAAAAAAAAAAGGCAGCAATGACAATGTGTGTGCAGTAGTATGATGATGAACTTCCAAGAAGCAAATGAAAGCTTCCTATGGCTTATTCAATATTCAACCTTCATACTGTGCAATTCCCATCAACTACATACTTGAAGCAATGAATTGTCTGCCACAAAGCTTCAAAAACCAAAGCCAATGAATGCAGAAGCAAGTATGTTTAAAACTGAAACATAAAGCTTATTGGCTGCTAAGGCCAACCATAGCAAGTATTGGTGGGGTGGTACTACTTGCTGTCTTTGGCCTCGCTTTTTCCAGGTATTACCCAAGTGGCCCAACTTGCCAGCAACGAAGAATGGGGAAAATGCACAGAGTTAAGGCATCTGTAAGTGTTTACTCCCATATGCAGGGAGAGTAACTTGCCCAAACTAGTATTTCTTTTAACCATAAGACATGACAACAATGCATTATCAATTCAACATCCTGTTTCCATCATTTATGTACGTACCTGTACTACCTCCACAAACGTGTCAAGCCTGTTCTCTACAGTTCTCTTGCTACATGGAGGCATGTGAGAAACATATTCTTTTCCCTTTGTAAGACTGGTGAATTCTAATACATAGTTTTAATGAATCATGAGAGCACAAAGTTTTCATCCTATCAAAGTCAGACAGCAGATCTCACAAACTTCACATTAAAAAAACTGACTTCTGAAGTAGAGATTAATACTCTTGTACAACACATATTATTCCCCAACCTTACTTCACTCCATGCTCTCAAACCTCCAAGCAAGACGGATACTTCTCTCATTTAGAATCATCGATCCTTGGCGGTAAGTTTGTCAATCAGCTCTTGAAGGGGTGCCAACTCCTTCCGCTCTATCAACTGAAATTCCTGAAATTAACATACAGGTTATGAAACAAGGCAGTCCTTTCTTGGCTACCCTCTTGAAGAGACACCTTATCCTGGTAAATAAACACAGATTTCTTTATATTTCTCTGGCCATTTGTATGAAATGTATCAAACACCTGCAACTCAAGTACAATGCACTAAGACCCTTAGATCATAAAATTATGTTATGAAGAAATGGGCTCCTGAGAGTAAACCCCCACATAGATTACAGAATCTCGCAAACAATACTCTCCAAATATGAAAGGAACACTTGAGTTACTGGTACATCAAAATTAATTACAATGACTATTTGTATAGTGATGAAGTTGATAGAAAAATCTGAAAAGCATTTATATTCAATCACACAGCATCTGTGATTCAAGCAACTAGGGCACTTGTTACCTGCTGGCTCACTTGCTCTCACTCACCTGGACAAAGAAGATGAAATGTTTGAAGGAGGTGTTTAGGTGGGCTTCCTCCCCAAGCTGAACTACCTCAGAGAAATGCTGGTGGTAGATGTGTGCATAAACCCTAAAGAGCCGCTTCAGTATGGTCTTGGCATTGCTCTGGAAGTTCCTTGGAAATGGTACACCTAAAAAAGAGCAGTCAGATAAATGCAGGTGCTTGTGAGTGTGTGTTAATGAGATAGGAAGGTGCAGAGATGCATGGAAACATAAGATGAATGCACAGTCTTTAAAATCCACTGATGTCTGGTCTTTCCACTGTGGAAGAGAAACAGCACAGCTCTCTCACTGCACTTACTCTGAGTAGGGAATGGATCAAATGGAGATATGGAGTGCACCTGAATGTTTCTTGTACGTATGATGCTCATCCCCAGAATACCTTATACAGAATACCTTTTTCACCAAGTAAAGATTTGATCCAGAAAACTGGTCTGACTCCACTGTTGTGAGCAGGGGTGAACCACTGTCCATTAGTCAATACTAAGTGTACTCACTACTGTGACTATTGTCTTACCAATTTTAGAGGGGAAGAGTGTCTCATCATCTAGCTGGTCCTGCACCCATGTCATGAGGTAGTCAATATACTTGGGGGCAGAGCACTTAATGGGCTTTTTAACAGTCTGCCCATCAGCCCAGTGGTACTCATACTTGGGCCCAGCAGACATCACAGGGCAGGACTCATCAGTGCACATCTCTGTTATGGTACCATACAACATGTTGATCTGGTTGAAGAAGTCCACAGCTGAAAGGTAAATTTGCCATCATGTCAAGATAATGGTAAAGATTTTAACATTATAAAGACAAAGATTATAACATTACCAACATCAAACTATACAATTACCTGTTCAAAACATAGAAACAGCATATCCCTTTTGATATCAAACACTCCTTTACTTACTGTTGACAGCAACCCATTCATTGAGGTCCTCCCCCTCAGGAAGCATGACAGCTGAGCGCAGGTTGCCAGAACCCAGCGTGGCAGCTGCATGTTTCATTAAGTCATACTGGTGGGTGCCCTCTGGAATGTGCTTCTTGGGTTTGAAGGTCTTGCTCGCTCGGCTCCCACTGCAGAGATGGGAGAATTCTGTACTTGCCAACAAAGTTTACAAAGTTGCCTGGGCCAGTTACCATTCCTGTTATGACTAACACAAAAGTTGACAGTGCTACATGGACTGGAGATATCTATTCCTATTATAACTTATCAAAACACTGAATTTTATCATATCATATTTCTGAATAATTACATTTTTTTTACAAGGAATACAAGAGATGGACAGCCCAAGTAACAGCAACATCCCTTTTGCAAAATTTTCATCCTTCCACATTATTATTACAAGAGAAATATCAAGGTGATAATGAGGATGCCCTGCCTATTGAGAAGTGCAGCACCCAGCCATCACCACCACCACCCTCTGGCCCTTTGGGGGAATGCTGCCAAGGGAGGAAAAACAGTAGTGTTAAACCCCACAGTGATTAATAATTCCCACCAAGCCACAACCACGACAAGTTCATCTTCATCACATGATGTCTAGCCTTGTGCAACATTAATATATCATTTTCTGTGGGACACAAAACTTAATTTCTATATGTAACGTAATGGTTCACTAGAAGGAGTTATGATACAGATACTGTTGCATGACTTTCAGTGCCAAGAATAAGGAAAACTATATGCTGCAGCCTTGGAGCACAAATTTTGTTGTAGTTTTGATGTACAGTTTTTTTTTTTTTTTATATATATATATATAACTACTTCAATTTCAATTTGCTGGTAAAAAAAAAAAACTCTTAAATCTCATTATCAGCAAATCTACTGATGTCATAAGATGACATCTAACCTGAGACTCCATTCCATGCCTCAGTTTGCCTTGAGGCAACAACTGCAGGGGGGCCTGGGTCACTCTGGCCCGTTCTCCGTAAAGGAATCCAAAGAAATCATAACTTACAACATATTCAAAAGTGGAAAATGCTACTACATAATTCTTTTGTTCTAAGACATTATGCATGTACTTTGAGGAACTGCATCAATGATAGATATTCCACATCAAGAACAATCAAATAATAAATAAGTGGGCAAGCAAGAGACATGCTCGTACTGTCTATATTGTTATACGAGGTCAGTGATTTTATTAGTACATTACATGTATGAAAACAAGTCCAGCACTTCCAATGCAATCATGCATGACAGTGACTTCCCCCATGGCATGCACTATAGGTTCGTGCTGGCCATAGTAGGGCAGTTATGGTCCTCGGAGTTTCAAGAGCACCCAGTGACCAGACGGGACATCAGTGACCCCCAAACATGGCTACTTGACACTACAGACAATTTGGGTCAATCCAAAATCACAACCATTCTAAACTAAAATATCTAAAAGTAAACGCCCACAGCACCGCTATCAAAAATTTATCTAATTCATAAGCAACTACTCAACTTACATGAAGCTCCAGTGACTATAGTAGTAACTCCAATGATAACTGGCATATGCTGTCACGATCACAAGAAGAAATTATAATGCCAGCAGGTGTGAGAAGGAAAGCTTTATCCAAAGGCCAAAGTGTTGAGTCCCACAGCCCAGCAAAGCAAATACATTTTTTTAAATTAAAAATGTTTCTCCACTTATCACAGACCAAGAAAAATTGTCTCAAATTCTACTACTGCTCAATTTTCTCAAGATTATGTAAATTAACTGTGTCAACAGTTGAAAAAGATAGATCTTACTGAATTATAAATAAAGATTTTGAGATGTCTGCACCGCTGAGGAGTCGTATTTTGAAGTGCATAGCAGAATGCACCACGAAACTCAAGGTATTGGCAGTACCAGTTAAATGAAACCCAGTATAACCATTGTGCATGTGTTTCAAATGTCTGAGCAGCTTTTATCAGACATCACATGGAACAATGCAGAAAGACAAACAAACAGTCTCAATCAGCACCCAAGGACCTCTTGTGGGTCAGAATTCAGTGTGACACATTAGCCAAAGTGGCAGACTGCACTGGGTGGTGACACTTACACAGACCCAAAACAGTGACACTGTCAAAGCCTTCAAATGCGGTGCTCCATCAAAGCCAAACAACAAGCGCCACAGGTATGAGGGTGCTGCCACTCACTCTCTAAAGTGCATATTAGTTTTTACACACCAGGAACAATAAAAAAAATTTGAATGGATAATTAAAATCCAATAACAAATACTGCACCACATGTACGGGCAAGAATGAAAGTTTTTTTTCCACAACACCCTCATATTTACCTTTTTGTAAATTCCTCATTACAAAAATGTTTAGCCAAAGTGCTCTTTTCCATGTCAACTACATTTCTTCTCTCTCTCCCTCAAAAGAAATTCCACACCACCACCATGCTTGTCTCTCCCTCTCTCTTCCATTCTTGCAAGTCAACCAGGTTTACTACAAGGATTTCTTGCAAGTAGGAGTGAGTGTCCGTCAGACCAGAGAGGCACTGCAGCAGGCAACAGTGGAGACCAGACAGCCCAGCGAGGCATGGTCAACATACATAACATTAATACTTACTCATCATAATCAAAATCGTCACTAGACATGGTTACGGCTCTCACCAATGCTCACTATCTCAAGATTACCCAATAGTTAAGATGCAATACCAAGATAATCAAAGCTGCCTGTAAAGAAAACGAAGAGCATAAGCACTTTTCTTCACTGAGCTGATGTGAAAGGTGCTTGAAATGGCTGAGTTACGAGACTCAGCTTTAATACTCAAAAAATTGTATTCTTTAACATTCAGACACATTAAAGTACTGACAATTACACATGTACTTTTCATGTATGTATTCATTACACTCCTCATGAACACACATTTCCATCAATGAATTAAGGAGAAGCACTTCCACTACTCAACAAAAATAAAAGGAAAATATATAAACAGGAAATAAACACAAGTAATAGAATTACTTTATAAAACTTAATGAAAGCAGTATTTATTTATTTATTTATTTATTTTTTTTTTTTTGTGTGTGTGTGTGTGTGTGTGTGTGTGTGTGTGTGTGTGTGTGTGTGTGTGTGTGTGTGTGTGTGTGTGTGTGTGTGTGTGTGTGAAAGCAACGTAGCTAAAAATAAGAAATAAGAAAAAATATTCTTCTCTATGACAATGTATGTTCAAATTGCCAGGTGATACAACACACTAAGGTGTACACATCAGGAGGGAACATTTGTAAGAAATGAACCTAAATGCTTAAAAAATTAACTGATTAATTCAATAAAACAAGAAATGCATGAAGAGTATCTCATTATCTCATGCCTAGTGGTATAATAGATAAAAAAAAAAAAAAATAAAAAAAATGGCATTCTTCTGCAACTCCAACACTAAATCGCACAAGAGCAAAGATACAAAGCAAGGGCAACACACCATCAAATGTTCCACAAGTGCCACAAATCTACATTGAAAATAAAGTAAATAGATAAACACAGCTCATGCCTACACCTGCATCCCTTGGTAGGCTGCACCACTGCATTCCACTGATCTAAACTTTATGATGAAATTTCACAAAATCCTAATAAGAAAAAGAATCATGCAATGGTTTCATGTCACTCCAGCCTCCCAGTGCTTCAGGAGGGTTTGAGTTCCCATTAAAGAGTGGTAGTTAGGAATGAATTCACCCCACAACTTGCGTTTCTCTTCACCTCCGCTCTCTCAATTTATAACTATCAGAATTATTTTCATTAATTTTTTACCATTATCATATGAACACTATCAAAGATAACCCACATCCTCTCTCACTGGTAATTGTAACTAGCAGCACAAAATTCCTCTTCACATCTCATTAGAGAAATTCACCTAATTGTATACATATATAAAATATAATAAGCTGTTAGTTATACTCAAATCCTTAAATTCCTCTCTCTCTCTCTCTCTCTCTGAACAACTTTCCAAGGAGTACAAACAGACAGATGTGAAATCAGTTAGAATCAAGCAATACAGAGGAAAGCTCTGTCTGTGGGACAAACAGTGGCATGTGTAAATCACTGCCCCACACAAGACTTCATCCAAAAGGTCATAGTCCTCCTATTCCTTCTTGAAGAACACACTATCAGGGCAGGCATTCAGGGTTCTGAATGCCTGCCTGCCAGCCCGTGTTGTACATTCACAAAACTTGGATGAGTGACACTGGCCCACCTACACCGATCAGTGTTTAGGCAAGACATTGTGACTAACAATAACATCAAAGGATGTTACAGACACACGCAGTATAACAACTCAACAGTTGTGCAGGGTATGTGCACACCTGATGGGATCTGCAGTATAAGAACTGGGAAGATGCAAATCCTTTATTGAATGAAGGGAAAATTTTGGTTTGAGTATACGGCATTTTAATATTTCTCAGTTACTCTAAATTCACGTTTCACCAGCACAAGCAAAAGATTTTACTGTTTTCTTTACTGAATAAGGATAATCTTACCAACAGGAGCTACTCACAGAGCAGCTAAATTGTGTGATTATGGTGATGAATGTTCACTGCACAACACGTGTGTGAGGGTTTTGTCTTGGGGTCACACATGGTTACATTACAGTGACGTGATCCATCTTGTGCCACATCACAAAATCTAAGTATGTGCCGATGAGGCTCATTTGGAGGGATACAATGTAATGCATGTGTTAGTATATTGGTTTCCAGTATCGGATGGTGCATGTTCTCTTCTATCTCTTTCATTCAGCCAATGAGAGCTCTCCTTTTAATGGTGTATTAGAATGTCATTTATTATTGTCCAGCCAATACATCAATTACTTTGAGCAAACTGCCATGTGTATACATGGAGGCCGTAGCAGACAGCCAGCTAACTGCAAGGGTGCCCACCGTCACAACGGTAGCCAACTGCAGTAGACAAAAATTTATATACCAGGATTTTATTGTGCAGTTCCATAAGCAAGGTGACAGATGTACATTTCATAAGACTTCTTAAGGGGGTGAGTCACCCCAGTTAAGTGGGGTTAGTGTCCTTATGGGGGAAGGGGGGCAGTCAGAGAGCTTTGCTCCCTACAGTTAGGTTGGGTTAAAGTCCTTAAGGGGGATCCAGGGGAGCAAAACCCCCTGGTTAGGTTAGGTTGAGCTAGAAGGTTCCCCAGTTTTCAAAAGATGGTGTATCATCCTTAGACTTTTTTCATGGATGTCCAAATTTGGCATAATTTGGCTTCCCCTACTGCAGTTCCCTGCTATCCCACCAGGTCCCTTAGCTTGTCTGGGATAGAGAAAATTATAGTATAGTGGGGATATGGGGTCAGATATTCCCTGTTTGTTGACTACTGCAAGGGAATTTTCCCTGAAAGCATTTTTTTATTTTTTCTCCTTACTTTTGAAGTTTCCCAAATTTGGCCTCGCCCACCCTAAAGCCCCACTACTGCCAGCAGGCCCCCTGTGTGCTTGTCCTGCAGCAGGGCAGCAATACGGGAACTGGTATTGATAAAATTTATCTTGAATGTGGAAATTTGTTTTAATTAATCTAGTATTTTAATATATATTCTGAAATTATCAACCTTATCTTTCATTTTTTTTTCTCTCTTCTTTTGAAATTTTATTTTATAAAAGTAAACGTATATTTTTTTTTTTTTCCCTCATGTACATAGACCTCAATTCAAACTGGTAGGTAGACGCTAGGTTGTGTGGTAGCTGTGACCAGGGCCAGAGAAACTGCAGCCAGTGGTATGAGCCAGACTTGTTACCTCGGCCCTGGTCGTCCCGCCCCCTCGCCAGAGCAACGACTCCCTGCAATATATCTGGACAAAGCAACACTAGGAATACAGCAAGTGCTGTGACTGGAGGGTGGACTGGGAGGCCAGGCCACCACGCCCGCCACACAGCAGCCAGCAGATGTGGACGCAGTGGGTGGGAGGGGCGCCGCTAGTTGCACAAGGAGTGGCGGTGTTGTCCACAAGGAAAATTTTGATGAAAAATAAATAATCTTACCTAATGTTGTGCAGCTTAGCCATTCCATTACGCTTGGACCCGCTGGCCACAGCTTTCCTCCCAAGTCCCCGTAATTCACCCACAAGCAAAACGCCTTATACATTTTCACTGATCAGCTGATCAACCACAACAAACCTGACACACTTACAAAAGGAAGCTCATGGTGGCGAGTCTCTGGCGCTATCCCTCTCCTTCCTCACCAGAAGGAATCACAACACACTCGGGTTCAGTAATCACGTAGAAAATAGCAATGTGGAAAAAGGATGACACCAGAATGTGGAGATTAAGCACAGACACCCATCGTCAAGGAAAACCCAACATGGCTGACACTGGCGCTGAGCATTGTGGGAACAGAGATAATGACGTCACACCGGATAGGTCACCACGGCCTTGAAGGTGCTATTTCCTATCTCCTCAACCATCTCTTTATGAACCCGAACATTCGTCACGTACTGAGTTCTGAAATTCTCTTTCTCTCTACAAAGCGCTCTTACTTATTCAAGGTTATCAAACACAGTGATAAGTTCTTTTCTTTATTTATATACTTAAACAGTACAATTACTTGTAAAGTTTCGCCTGCCATCATCTTAGTTTCCTTCAAATGGAATGTCATAAATTTTCAAATCTCAAAATTGCTCCGAGCAAGCCGCCAGGATCAGACCAAACCCCTTGGCGGCCTTACAGTAAAAATGGTGCCTATTTCCTGTCCAACAACTACAGCCCACTATTGTCATGCTACCCACCAACCGGCAACAAATGATTACTACACAATTAAGATGCAAGTTAACTATATAAAAAAAATAATAGAATACTCTTACAGTTTAAGTCTTCACACAAAAATTTAATGCACTGCTATACAGTATAAGTAGAATCATACTTAATTACTGTCCAAAAGCATCTTCTAATCAGGTCGAGATTCCTCTCTCTAGCAGAAGCTGTTGTAGTTACTGCCAGACATTTGGTCGCCGGGGCCGTAGCCGTTGTTTGAGTTGAAGCCGTTGTTGAAGCTTGATCCAAAGTTACCGCCGCCCCCTCCCCCCATCCCTCCGTTACCCCCACCCAGGCCGCCGCTCCCACTGCCCATGGAGCTCCCCAGTCCACTGCTTAGCCCACTCCCCATGCCCCGGAGGCTACCCGAAAGGCTGCTGCCTAGGCCGCTGCCGAGGCCACTGCTCAGGCCACTTCCCAAGCTGCCTATTCCGGTGCCGCCAATTCCACCCCCCATGCCACTGCCCATGCCTCCCCCCATGCCTGAACCCAGGCCGTCATCCAGAGAGCTGTAGCCGCCGCTGCCGCCACCGCCAGCGCCGTTGCCATAGCCACTACCACCTGGAAAGAAAGGAGAACGCTGTTCTAGTACCCCTTCAGGGACGGCTGCCGCTCACCTAACATAAAACATATACCAAAAGCAACAGAGCACAATGATATGTGCAGTTCTGATGTAAACTTTTCATTAAGCAAAATTACAAAATTACGTTCAAAAAGGCATTAACGAATAAAATATCAATAATCACATCAATGCTGCACAAAAGACGGGTTAAATCAGAGTCCAACTTTTGTTGCAACAAAGCTAGTTTACAAATTAATCTAATCTTGATCAATTTCTCTGTTCAGTGGAGCTGTACATTTTTCAATTTCTGAATTGAATTTATGATGATGATGAGAATGACATGATCCCCTCCCCTCTAGCCTGGCATGAAAACCCTTCCCAGAACAGTTTACTGAGGACAATGGTCATGATGATGAAACAATGAAAAAACAGGTTCTCAAGATGATAACAAAAAGATGGACTACACCAATGATTTCCATTGTTTTAATATCACACCTACTGACACAAAGTATATTTTGACTTTGAAAACAAAATGAGAGAGAGAGAGAGAGAGAGAGAGAGAGAGAGAGAGAGAGAGAGAGAGAGAGAGAGAGAGAGAGAGAGAGAGAGAGAGAGAGAGAGAGAGAGAGAGAGAGAGAGAGAGAGAAATGTTTCCCACCTACATCATCAAAACTAAACAACTCTGACCATTTGTCACTCCCTCAAATAAAAAAAACCTGTCAGCCCCTCCCCACTCCCACAGAAAGAATTTACAATTCCAGGCAACACCACCCCACGATGCTCAACCCAACACCAACTCCATTTTACCCTATCCCAATCTGACAAATCTAAGACAAACATGTACTCCTACACCCTACAGGTGTTGCATCTTTGGCTACCCTCCCTTACTTACGGTAAATGGTGCGAATGCGACGTACCTACCTCCCCCCATTCGGTTGCCCCCCACATAGCCCCCACCAAACCCGCCGCCCATGTTGCCACTGCTGAAGTTGCCGCCACCACCGCCTCCTCCGAAGTTGCCAGAGCCAGGACCACCCATGGGACCCACAGGTCCACCCATGGGTCCACCTGGGCCTCCCATGTTTCCACCGGGAGTAGAGTTCAAGAACAACTCTATGTATCGGTGCTGCATGTTTGCTTTGTCCTGGAAAGAGGGAGAAGCAACACATTACACAACAAAGCTAACTTCATTCAAGACCAGTCAATATAAAACACTAGTCATTCCAACCCATTACCTCATCTTACCATTACACTTTCCCTTGTTTGAAAATCTAACTTTCCTGTATACAAAAATCCATCAATATTACAATACAAAAATCAATATATAAACAACAAGATATCCCTCCAAATGAGGAAAGCAGCATACCTTGCTCATTGCCTTGACAGCATCATCATGAGTGGCAAATTCAATGTCTGCTTCTCCAGAGGGACGGTTTGAACTGTCCATGATTATGTTGATGTTGACAGGGTTCAGGGGCCGGAAGAACTACAATGAGACAAATATAACATTAAACACACAATTTAATCAGCATTCCAACACCTCATCCCCCTCCAGACTTCCCTCAAGGAGTGGCCATAGCAATCTCCATTTCCTTTTCTACTCAAGCATTCCCTCACTGTACAGCCTGTCATCCCTCTCTCTTCAAAGGCTGTCCACTTTACTTACTTATTTTTCTGGTAGCATCCCTCCCACACTTCAGCCTTCAATTTCACTCATACTAAACATACACAATTCCAACTCATTTCCATATGCTTAAACCATTTCAACATGTCATGCTTTACATTAAACTAAATAGTCAACATCCCCAAGCCTAACATGTGCAAATATTAACATAACATACATCTGCAATATCCATTTCTGTTGCTCTGAAGGGCAGGCCTCTCATGTGGACGCAATGGCCAGTTCCGTTGTTCCAGTTCCCACCTCGGCCCCCAAAATTACCCTGGAAAGACCAACATAATTCAAATCACCATCTGAGAAAGAATATTCATGCAAAGCTACAACCTTCCACAATTACATCTTGAACCTTATAAGTGATGCATATTTCTTTGAATTCAAAGTAAATATTAACCAACAGAAGAAAGACTCAGTCTTCCCAATATTTTGTAGCATTACCCAACACAAGCAAGACTAGTTGTATGATCTTCCTCCAAAACCAAAATAATTACCTTGAGGCCGCCTGGTCCACCTCCTCGGCCTCCGCCCCGCCCACTCAGCCAGCTGCCGGGGCCATCATTGTAGCCACCCGAGCCGCCCCAGCCAGGGCCATCATCATAGTCATTGTAACCACCCTCTGAAGCAAAATCTGCAATACATTAATAACAATTCTGCAAAGTTGCAGCCATCAATTACAAAAGTTGCACAACAAATCAAATACAAGACCAGAATTTCAGAAAAACTGCACTGATACACATTTATATAAGTTACACAGCTAAATGGTTGACACTTCCACTTTTAACTGATACTGCATGTTCTGTTTCTATCCACTGCAAGTATTACCTGAGAAAAAACCTGCAAAGACCACAAAAACTTACGGGTACGTCCACGACCACCCAAGCTGTACCGATTCATTCCTCCAAATCTATCCCTGGAGTCGTATGGAGTAGGTCTGCTGTTGTACCCTCCCATGGGCCCTCCAGGACCACGCATCTTAGGGCTCATGGCAGCCCGCACTTCACCCAGGTTACTCCGGAAGATCTCAATGTACCTGTTGGAAAGTTGGCTCATTAAGAAAGTTACTCAGAAAATTGAATTAATTCATCTTATCAAATTTGAAGCTAACTGGCCTGCACTGGGTCAATGACACTAATTATTGAAACATTTATTCAGATTCCTGATAGCACATGGTAGCCCTTCAGTACATGATTAGTACCTTCCATTTACACAATATCCACAGTACCTAGAGGAGCCCTGCTTCATTTTTAGTAAGACTTTATATGACATGTGTATATATATATATATATATATGTATATATCATTCTGCATTCAAAGACTAAATACACATATGCATTATTGCCTTTACAAGCTGAAGCAACGAATCTCAGTCTATTTCATGATGTTTACAGTCAACTTTCAGTTGCTGCCACAGCTCCTCTCCCTCAGCACAAGAAATTTAATATCAAAATATTTCTTCAATACTTAAGATACGTTCTAAGTACACAACTTGGTTAAGGTACTGACAAAAAAACTGCAGTCTATAAAAGTTTGTAACTGTTACCGCCAGTGTGGAAAGTCCAAGTCCTAGGCCCGGCCCGGCCCGGCCCCACCAGCCCGTGCCCGCGTCCCGGCCCGGCCCAGTGCCTCCTCCCGCTCCTTCCCGGCCAGCCCAGCCAGCCCAGCCAGCCCAGCCAGCCCAGCCCGGCCCGGCCCAGGCCCACCGCCCAGCCTCCTCTGCCTACCTCACTCACCGCCTTCCCTCCCGCCCACCACGGGTTTTCTGCTGCTCTGCTGCCATCAGTCTCCATCACTTTGTTGAGCCCTTCTGAACTTTTCTTATATACTAATTTACAGTCAACTTAAAAGAACCTTGGGACTCCAACATCCAACATCAAGCCTCTAATGCAGTCAAAGTTTTTTTTTTTTTTTTTTTTTTTTTTTTTTAGACAGACTACAATCATGATGAGATGCTTTCTTGGTTACACTAAGTTACACATCAGGACTTCTTACCTTCATGCAAAGATTTTGAATAACAACTGCAGAGTCCCATTGGCATTGGAACCAAAATGTTAGATCCCTTACCCACTACAAGCTGTTTCAGGAGTACTGCTCAGGAAGTGGAACCATGAACCATTCCCGCCCTTTACGGTCCTCCCTCCATCAGCATTATTAACCTTAAGTAACTGGGGTTTGGTTTTGGGGATTGGAGAATGATACCCTTGGAATGAGTCTGATTTTTCAAGTAAACTAATTTTTACTCATGCCAGAAGAAAGAGGAAAAAGAAAAAGAAAAAAAAGAAAAGACAAAAAGAAACCAAAGTGGGTACCATTCTCTAGGGAACACTGGATATTCCTTGCTCTCAATGATAAAACCTTGAATCATTATTTATTTTCTTTAGAATTATTGACAAATATGGGAATCATACCCCATGGTCAGCAATTGCAAGGAAACTATCCTGGGAAGTGGCACCCTCCCATTCCTCCCTCCTCCCTTCCTCCCCACCAGTAGTCATCTACGCCCCACCAAGGTGCATGGTAGGGGTATGCCAAATTTCAAGGTATCTTCCACCTGCTTACTGCTGTCAAAATGAACAAGCCACTTCAAAAACATGCTTGACAATGCTAAAAACTGCATGCTTCACAGTTACCAACAGAAGCACTGGCAGGCTGGGGACACTTGAAACTTGACTGACCTCCCCCTTGTCCTGTACCTTCATCAACTGTTTAACCTGAATGCAACACTGTGCCACCTGTAGCGTTGCCTTCCCACCTGTGCGCTATCTTTTCCTTATGCTTCTCAAGGGACTTTTCTGCGACCTCTTTGTTTATAAACTGAACGTATGCCTCCCCTGTATGCCGCCCCTGGTAGTCGGTAGGCAGAGCTATCCCGTTCGGAACTATCTCCAACCCTACCCAGCGACGTTGAAAGAGAATAATGTTAAGAATAGTGTGTGGTCACTGTATTATTTGGTCTTATTTTACTACAACAATTTAAAACAACCATAAACATAAAATTCTAGCAACTACTCGTTCTTTCAAAATTCAGCACAATTTCTGGACGAATACTTTGCACCTCCCAGTCAAATGCTCTTCCCCTCATCAAAATAAACAGTGAACTTTTTTTTTAAAGTCAACTCAGCAACGGCTTTCCCTTCAAACTGGAACAATAAAATGTTTTGTCCATCACCAGAGAACGTACTTGACTGAGCCTCTGAATTTATTTCATCTTAAGGGTTTCAAGGATGGCTCACCAAACAAGCAACATGTACACAAGCAAATACTGATCAAGACAATGGGTCTTGTGATTAAATGACAACTCAAGAGAGGAGTTAACACCTGTGGTGACTGTCAGTTTTTGGTGCTTCTGGCTTCCCATCAAGAAGCCCAGACCCTTCATTGTTAAATTTTGATGCAGATTTCAGTTTGGATGGACACCATAAGATGAATGGAGATTAAAACTCAAAACTATTTCTACAAATAATCAAATGCTAAATCAAGACAGTTTTGAAAAAATAATACTTAAGCAAGTCTCTTAGGAAGTAAAATTTTTAAATTCATTGTTCACATAAACAAACAATTTACAATGAACAAGATAAAAATTAAATATCCTGAACAGTAGTATCATTTACATTACAATTCAATGTTCATTTTAAATTCATGACTTTGACTGATTTTCAAGGTTACAAAGCACCATGCTTGTACTGAGTCTGGGCTTCACTGAGGTTAAGCTGTGAGGTGCTACTGTATACCAGCTGGTTCTACACTTTTCAACATGTAAACTTAGTTCACTTTCCATTAAGAACTTTCAAACAAAATCAAACTTTTAGATAATTGGCATATAAGATCATATTTTAGTTTAAACGAATTACTAAAATTTGTTTCATGAGCTACACTATACAAAATGCTTACATTATCTTTTAAAGCAATTTCAAAATTCATATTTTATCATCAGACAAATGATTTATCAGAAAATTTTATTAAAAAACTGCATTAAAACTTACCGGAGAAGAACTGAGCAATTTCTTCCTTTGAGCATCCAAAAGGCAGACCTCTGAGGCGTACGCAGCCGTCATCTTCCCCACCCGAGGCACCAAACCCAGCCCTCTTCACCACCCACTCCATCTCTGACTTCTTGGCCTTGAATACTGTAAATACATAAACCATATTTGTACTTAAACACAGAACTAAGAGAAACAAATAGCTTTTCACAAGGTTTAGCTTCAATATACTTATAAAAATAATGAGAGAGAGAGAGAGAGAGAGAGAGAGAGAGAGAGAGAGAGAGAGAGAGAGAGAGAGAGAGAGAGAGAGAGAGAGAGAGAGAGAGAGAGAGAGAGAGAGAGAGAGAGAGAGAGAGAGAGAGAGAGAGAGAGAGAGAGTGTTACATGTGCAAGCTACTTAAGGTTCACAGCAAGGGAGGCTTAGCAATCATACCTTCAATGTATCTTCGGCCCATGTGTTGATTGTGTTTCTTTTCAGCCAAAGCAACATCCTCCTCTGATGCCACTTCAATGTAGGCCTCCCCACTGGGCCGACCCTCTCGGGAAAGTGTCAAGTGGACGCCATCACGTCCACCCTTAATATTTACACCATCTGGTGAAGGTAATCACTACCATGATTCCTTGCAACACCAATTTATATGTGAGAAAGCTTGTATACATACAAAAACATTATGTCCAACTAAAATAAGTGCCAGTAACTTGCATATCCTCCTGTATGCTATCTTCCATAGTAGTTCTTAAAACTTCTTTATACAATGATAAACTCCAGTCTTCATACTCACCAAAGAACTTTAGAACATCCTCCACAGTAGCTGACCAGGGGAGCCCCCTCACCCTCACAACCGTCTCTTCGTCACCTTCACCCATTTTGACTGGCTTGGTATCAACTTCTGCAACAAAAGATTACATATTCCTAAATTCATATACAATTACAAAATATAAAAATATTTCTTGCTTCCATTTATTCAATAATAACAGGTCCTATAACCACCACATTAATTTTTGCATCCAACTTTATAAAACAGGTATTCAAGTATATATATATATATATATATATATATATATATATATATATATATATATATATATATATATATATATATATATATATATATATATATTGGATAATTTAGACATCATATTTTAACCCACTGCACTTCACAGTAGTTAATCATGTGATTTAATCTTCCAAATTTTTTTCCCATTTACGAGCCTACTTCAATTCACTGAGATTCCAGAAATGACAAAATAAGCACAATTACCTTCCTACCTGTTAGTACAACAAGGTTACAAGCCATTGTGCAGTATCTGCTAAGGTTTCACATTTAATTTCACGGTCCCTGGAAAACATTGCCCCAAGCCCACTCAACTAGCTTTCACCAAACACAAACCTTACAGTTTGACAGGGAACTTTCATGCCTCACCACTAACAATTCTTGCTCATATGTTATTGGTTCTTTTAACAGCTGAACTTCTCTAGGCAAAGCATCTGGGAATTTAAATGAAGCCCCTGTATGTCTTTTTTTTTTGCTCCATTTTTTTTATTGTAAGGCCACTGACCAACGGTGTGTGTGTGTGTGTGTGTGTTTATATATATATATATATATATATATATATATATATATATATATATATATATATATATATATATATATATATATATATATATATATATATATATATATATATATATATATATATATATATATATATATATATATATATATATATATATATATATATATATATATATATATATATATATATATATATATATATATATATATATATATATATATATATATATATATATATATATATATATATATTATATATAAAAGGGGGAGGGGTTGGGGCACTTAAATGCCAGTCTCCACAGCTAAGCCATATATAATGATCAGACTGAGGATGTTTTAAAACCTCCCTCTTGAAGAGGATGTCTTAAAACCTCCCACTTAAAAGAGTTAAAGTCACAGGAAGGAAATACAGAAGCAAGTAGGTGTTCCAGTTTACCAGAGAAAGGGATGAATGGTTGAGAATACTGGTTAACACATGCATTAAAGAAGTGAACAGAATAGAAAGTTTAGTGCAGCAAGGCCATGGGTGGAAGATAGGAATGCAGTTAGCAAGACTGGAAGAGCAGTTAGTGTGAAAATATCAGAAGATAGCAAGAGATCCAACAATGTGCCAATGAGAGAGAGGCTGAAGACAGTCCATTAAAGGAGAGGAGCTGATAAGATGAAAAGCTTTTGACTCCACCCTGTCTAAAAGAGTGGTGTGAGCAGAATCCCCCATACATGTGAAGCATATTCCATATGTGGACGATAAGGCCCCTGGACAAAACTAGCAGCTGGGGAGTGAGAAAAACTGGCAGAGACAACTCAGAATCTATTATTTCAAAGAAGCTGCTTTAGATTTGAGCAGTCACCCTTTTTAGGAACATACTGAATATAGGCAAACTTCCAGCAAGAAGGAAAGGAAGATGTTGATAGATAAAGTTGGAAGAGTTTAACTAAGCAAGATGCTAGGACGAAGGCACAGTTTCAGAGAACATTAGGAAGGACCCCATCAGGTCCATAAACATTCTGCGAGTTAAGGCCTGCAAGGGGCATGGAAAACATCACTGCGAGGGATCTTAATGGGTAGCATATAGTAATCAGAGGGTGAAGAAGGAAGAACAAGCCCTGAATCATCCAAGACAGAATTTTTTGCAAAAATCTGAGCACAGAGTTCAGCTTTAAAGACCGATGGGATAGCAGTGGTGCCATCAGGTTGAAATAAAGGAGGAAAAAAATGAAGTAAAGTTATTGGAGATGTTTTTGGCTAGGTGGCAGAAGTCACAAGTTAGATCTAGAGATTTTGACATTTTTCACTGATGGAAGGAATTTTTGGTAGTTGGAGAACAGGTTTGGCATGATTCCGGGCAGAAATATAAAGTGCATAGGAATCAAATGATAGAAGGCTGAAGTACCTTTTGTGGCCCACCTCTCTCATGTATAGTATGAGAACAGGCTGAGTTAAACCAAATTTTGGAAGGTTCAGATCAAGAGAAAGGGTGAGGAATGTACATTTCCATGCCAAACACTATCACCTCTGTTATGCAGTCAGCACACAGAGACGGGTCTCAGACACAGAAGCAGTAATCATTCCATGAAATATCAGAATAATACCTCCTCAGGTCCCCCCCCAACTGGCAAAAGGCCAGAGGCAAGGTATAGATAATATGGAGATAACCTTAACCTCTTCTCCCAAGGTTAATACTTACATATCAGATAGAATTAAGGTTGTGGAATATCATGCAATATATATCAATTTCCAGGAACTTGTAAAAAAAAAAAAAAAACTAATGAACTGACGCATCCGTGTGACACACTCCCCTTCCGAGTGCTTGAGAGTCACTGCTGGCTGCCTGGCCAACTGCTGGAGTTGTGCGAGGCATAGTGGAGTTAGCCATTATGGGAATCAGAATACTTAGTTATTTCAAGTTCTTACTTATGAAGAAAAAACAAAAACAAAAACAAAGGCAAGGGTTAAGTTGGGGTTAGGTTAGATTAGCAAGAACTTCAAATAGTTAAATATTCTGATTCCCATAATGGCTAACTCTGTCCTGCCTCACCAGGCAGCCAGCAGTGACTCTCAAGCACTTGAAAGGGGAGGGTGTTGCACAGGGATGGGGAGGGGGTTGTGCAGGGATGTGCCAGTTCATTTATTTATTTATTTATTTATTTTTATTTGTTCATTTTTTTTACAAGTTCCCAGAAGTTGATATATATTACATGATATTCGACAACTGATATGTAAGTATTAACCTCGCGAGAAGAGGCTAAGGTTATCTCCATATTCTCCTGAGGTACCTCTGCTTTGGGGGATTCTGAGGAGGGAATGAAGCAATAGGACAAGATATAGATGTAATTGTGATTGGAGGAGCCTAATGGAGAAGAGTGACAGCATAAGCAGAAGGATTATGGGTTTGAAAAAGATCAAGAATGTTGGGAGTATTTTCAAGGCAGTCAGGAATACAAGTAGGGTGTTGTACTAATTGCTCTAGGTCATGGAGGAGCAAAAGGAGCAGGAGGAGGAGCATGGAGGAGCAAAGTAAAGGCTAGTTCACCAGGATGGTCAGTGAAGGGAAAGGACAGCCAAAGCTGGTGGTGAACATTAGTCTCCAAGAAAGGAGATCTCTGCAATAGGATAGAGTCAAAAAGTTAAGTGTTCAAAGAATTTTTCAGTCAGAAGAGTTAGGTGAGAGGTATACAACATGGATACATTTAGTTTGAGTGACTGTTGTCATGGCCATATGGTGGAAAATTCAAAACATTCAAGAGCATGTGCACAAGAGCAAGTCAAGTAATTTTGTATGTAGATGAAACATCCAGCTTTGGACTGAAAATGAGGATGGAGGAAGTAGTGGGCACAGAGAAGGAGTTAGTCAGTTGCCTCAGACACCTGTGTTTCAATTAGGAAAAGATCACGAAGTTTAGCAGAAAAGTGGTGATGTTCTACAGATTGAAAGTAAGATCTAAGGCCATAAATCTCAATCACCTTTCACCATATTCAAGAACCATTTATTCCTACCCCATTTGCAAGCCAAAACTGACTAAGCTTGATCCTGTTACTTCTCATCCTTCCACGATTATTATCCATAAGAGTCTTGCCATTGTTGTTATATCCTTCAGACCATTTAAATACTTCAATCTGATTATCTATAATTTTACAGCTCTACAAAATTAAAATTTCAAAGTTTTTATTTCTTTTAAAGGATATCATGCATCCCTGGCTTTTCTTTTTGTCTGCGCTGACTCGCAGTTATATTCCTTCTGTGATACGAGCTACCAGAATTGCACGGCCTAGTTCAGAGATGATCTTCCAATATACCGTTTTAAAATAACTCATGCACTTCTGCTGAACATCTGGCTACGCTCCAGGTCTACGACAACTCCCTGCATTACTACTCGCTACAGCCCAGCGGTCTCCTCCCCCCTCCCTTGGTACTAGCAACTACCAACTCCTCTCCCTCACTCTTATCCTTAGTCAGTCATGCAAAGACCCATCGAGGAGACGAAGTTATACATTTTTTCTATTACGAAAAGAAAGCAATCATGGACACAACCTTGGCCATGAACTACTCATCTTGGCCATGGCCTTATGTTACACATCCTACTGCCCAAAATAATGAAGAAATGCACATGCCTAAAACTTCAGCAGCTTCCAAATAACCCCCAAGCATCCCAACACAGGGACACACAAACCGACAGGCCCGCGACTACAATGACGCGCCGAAAAGCACAAAATAAAGATTCCGCTATATTTAACCCGCCCTTAGTAATGCACCCTTCGCATCTCCAGGCGCCACACAGATTGCTCTTCATATCTAAAGCTGAATACAAAATCGTCTCGACTCCTGATTCACTGCATTATTAGCGTCCCTGCCAGAACTGCCCCGCCGCGGCGAGGGAGAAGATGCAAGGGGAGGGCGAGGCAGTCATGGCGCCTCTTCCCGCCGGACTCGCTCTCACACACATTCATACACTCACCTCCGTCAGACATAACACCGTCCACTCCGCCCAAAGCTTGTCGCCTTCCTGCCGTTCACTTGTACCCACACTACTTATGACACTTACACAGCAAATATCAACACAATCAGTACTTGGTGAGGGCAAAGTCGTAGGTACGCAAAGCGGCGTTACAGCGCGGGTCGCGTGGGGATGAGGCAGCAACGGGCGTGGGGGGTGTGCGTGGCGGCGCGCGCACTTCACCCACGCGCGGAGGAATACACCCGCCACCTTCAAACCACCCAGAAGGAAATTTTATATTAATGATGGATTGAAGAAAACAAGGGAGAGACCGAAGAGAAGGTCCAGGAGCAGAGATGACTAAGGCATCTACATATAGAGGAAAAAGTCACATGATCTACTATACCTGGCACATTACACTCTGGCAATTACTTTTCAACTATATATATATATATATATATATATATATATATATATATATATATATATATATATATATATATATATATATATATATATATATATATATATATATATATATATATATATATATATATTAACCTGCCCAATGATATTTACCTATTAAAATCCCTTGAGTTGACATATCGCTTTAGCTAAAAATAAGGGTAGGAAGGTTGCTTCATCAAGTAAGCAGCCGTCTATAGATAGGTCAAGAAAACTATTTTCCAGAGAGTACTACCAAGGTTAAGAAATGGAAAATCTCATGGTGTTTGTTAGGTTAGTGACGTGGGGAAGGGGTCTCTGTGGGTATGGGGAAGAATAGATGACAGTACTTGAAGGTTAAGACTTTGTCTCAGAATGGTCCATAACAATTGGACAGTTACAATTTCTTCCTTTATTCTGAATACCAGATGATTAACACACTCACCAATAAAATTCTTTACGTGTTCACGACTGATTCAACCAGATATACTGCCTTCATTTCTATCTGTTTGATGGGCAGTCACGTGCTTTCTTAAACGTATTTCATGACATTGAAAAGCATCTGTATCAAATGTGCTATACTTACCTACTCATTACTCTTGTTTACACGCTCCATTCCCATTGCAACATATTCCACAGACAATGAAGCATTGGTAATTCGTCATTAAACTCCATACTAAAGCTGATAATATGTAAAATACATAAATATAAATCATAGTGGTATGACACTTACACCGGGTGTAAGTTTTGGTGCTATGTTATCACTCACTGCTTTTGTTTGTTTGCTCCATTCCTATCCTAACATATCTACATACAATGAAGCAATAGTAATTTGTCAATAAAAATTTTAAAAATAGTTGATAATACGTAAAATACATAAAATACCTGGATGATGTGTTGATACTCCATCCTCGATATGGAGCACATACGCAATGGCGTCACCAGGGAGAACCCGAAGCGATTTGGCTTAACAGCGTGCCCAAGCGTGGCTGTAGGGCTTCCATATCTGGATCATTACATGACTATCCTTCTCCTCTTAAATCAATTGCCTGGGATTATACATCTCTTCTCTTTCTTGCCGGGAAAGGCACTGGTAGTAAACCTGGTTCAAGTGGGTCAGAGATGCCTCCATATGGAGAGGACATCACATTGCTATCTACTTGATGTTTTGCTTAAACCAGGCCGTCGTACCTAAATAGCCTTAAACCATTGCATAACCAGAACACTCAGTCCATTGAAATACTGAGCAGTTGATTTAGGTCAAGTAAATTTTGACTTTTTTTCTTTTTTTGAGGGGGGCGAGGGGGGAGCTGAATCCAGAACCTGAGCATGAAAGCTAGCCACATTATTAGTTAGCAGTAATTGTACCCCATGTTTCAAATGGGCTTGTAGGTGATTCTATAGGTCGTTACATATAGTATTATTGCCCTCTAGCATTAAAAGAACTATTTTACTACATCTTTACTAGCTGACATTGCCCAATTCAAGGAGGCAGAAGAGACGTGGTTTATGCATCAAAATTAGAGGAGAAGTGAATGGCCCATCTTTTTTATGTCATCTCTTATCACGCTAGGATCTCCAGACCCTTCACTCCATTTCTTCTAGTAAGCTGTCTTACAACATGCAGGGATATTAAGTCTACGGCACTTGTCTCAGTCTCAAGACAGCTACCCAGTGACTCTACCATGGATAATATGGATAACACTGAATGGGAGTAAGATAAATACATTCCTATGCCTTTATCAGGGACACCTACATGTTATGGAAAGAAGTCATCAGCAAGCTCCTATCATGCCCATATTTCTTGACAACTCATGACAGCTGTAGTAATCAGCTGTGAATAGTGGTAAATATAGGACATGCACTATCCTACAGTTTGCATGAGCAAAAATCTATCTACATACCAGGTTGGGATTCTACATAAAAAAAGAGGTAACCATACTCATATATAGACACTAAAATAAAGAGAAATGGAGTTCCCAGTCTTCCTGCTCCACTCCCAGTCATGCTTTGCAATGAGCAAGAAATGGAATACAGTTGTAATATTTTTCCAACATGGCCACAGAACATATGACTAGCCTACCCCCTGGCATAGGAGAAAAGAACAATAAAATAACACATATTTAAGGTATTTACTTATGAGTCAGGGCGAATTTAATAAATATACAGTAAGATGTGATACAATACAACACAGAGGCCAAGGGTCTTGGTACAGAAATGTGGAACAGACAACACGACGTAAGAAAATGATTGGTGACTGGATCTGGCCAAGGCTCAATTCCTGCCTCTGCAGGATGTCACACACAATCAGCTGGTCTTCCACCTCAATACAAACCACCCATGTACATGGAACAGGGAACTTGGGCTTCAGTTTTCCTTTAGAAAATCATGAATTCGTTAAAATTGAAGAGTCATCTGGTTTTGAGAACTACAAGAAAGAATAGATAAGAAACTGAGATGGGTGATTTTTTGCATATATATATATATATATATATATATATATATATATATATATATATATATATATATATATATATATATATATATATATATATATATATATATATATATATATATATATTTTCATACATTAAGGAATAAAATATTGAAGATCAGCAAAGGAAATATATGTACCTCCGATGAAAACTAGAAAAGAAACTGTCTGCCTTCAGTCTCAGACACATAAAAGCTCAATTAGAATACACTGAATCACACATGGGGATTTGCTGGTCAGCCCAACACACGGCTGCCAGCACTCCGTGGGAATCTCTACAGGAATCCTGAGTCATTCAGATGGGATCCTAGCAGCATGTCTCTCTCCTTCAAGCAGCATATTTTGACACCATTTATCTGCCACTCTCACATATGCTCACTTCCAAGCTCAATTTCCAAGGGACTGTATGTGTCTCTACAAAAAAAGTGTCTTTGTATTTCAGCTTGTACATAGTCCTTTGATGAGTGGCTGGAAAGGATTCACTTCACCCATAATTCATCAAACCTTTCCAGAAACAATGAACACTGTCTCCCTGCCACTGTCTCCACCACCACCACAGTGAGGTGACCATCTGAACACACTGCTGCCTCCTGGCCTTCACGTAGCACACTGCTGGTCTGTGCAGCAGATACCACACAGAACATCACTTCTAACTGGCTCTCTCCTCACTGTTAAACACCAGCAGTAAAAATTATATATATGTGTGTGTGTTTGTGTGTGTGTGTGTGTGTGTGTGTGTGTGTGTGTGTGTGTGTGTGTGTGTGTGTGTGTGTGTGTGTGTGTGTGTGTGTGTGTGTGTGTATTATTGGGGGAGAGCTGCATGGGTTGCTTGTGAACATAATTATTTGTGTGAATCTATCCCCAAAGAATGGCTTGCTTGCTGACACTAGATTATGCATGAATCAAAAATCCTTTATTGTGAATTAACATATAAGCAAATAATTAGAAATCATCAACAATAATAAATAAGTATGAAAGCTGTATATAAGCAAATCAAATATGAACATTTACTCTTGATTTTTTTTTTTTGGTGGAAGATTGTTCAGTAGTGTGAGCACCAACTGCTGAGCCCCATTCAGCTGAGTAAGAGTGACAACAAGAATTATACCAATAATAACAATAATAATAACAATAATGATTATTACAGTAATGATGATGATGATAATAATAGTAATAATAATAATAATGATAATAATAATAATAATAATAATAATAATAATAATAATAATAATAATAATAATAATAATAATGAATAAAGAATGAGAATTATTAATTGTCCATGAGACTATAAAAAAAGCTAAACTTGTTAAAACGATTAATTTTTATAGTTCGCCCCAACACTGAAGTGATGAGAAGTACAGAATGGTCTGTACATATCTGTAGCTAAAATAGACTATGAAGTATGATAAATAAAATCAGTGATTGCCAGTCTTGTCTCAGACGACAATATGACGTTAGTGATGTGACTAAATCTATTATTACATCTAAAATATTTCCACTGCAGGTAAATTTCAGAAAATACCCTTGAGCACATCCTAACTCAGTGACAGCATTGGATCCCTGCACTAACACTGCCCGTGCCCTATTTGCCACTCACTCTGCCTGTGGTGCTCTTGCCACAGCTTCAGATTTACTCAATTTACAGTCCATGAGGGAGGATAAAAAAATAAACAAAAAACACAGGACAGTGTATAAATGCTCCACATGAGATGGTCTGAATGACCTTGCCTACTTAAATGACCTTTCCCATCACACACGCGCATGGCCCGCAACCTACAGGTCACTCACACGCATGCTGTCACTTGGTGTATTGCTTCATCACATGGTAAAAAAAATCAAGTAAAGTCAGTTTTACTTACATAAGTTTTGATTTGTTTCTGAATGTAAGGGAATAAATCATTGGCAGGAAATGTAATGAAGGGAAGTTCTTTTGTGTGGCATGTCACCTTGGGGGGACTTGGACCATCTCGAGCTGACTGTGGAACAAACAGCCTTCATGTGTATCTCTGCATGGTAGAGACACACATGACATGCGGTATTCCACCTCCGGGATGACCATCTCTGCACATTTCCCTCCGCTGCATTGACCACTGCGCGGAGAGTGTGGTGATACACAACCAGCTCATTTATTCCTTAGCATTTCTAAGAATGTAAAATTGGCTGAGAGAAAATATGCGACTGTTTTCTTCATTGTTTATGTGGTAATATAATAATTAATTTATTTTGCTTTCCATTAATGTTTCAAATTACCCATTCACTGATTTGAAACCTCTAACAAAAATGGCAATTAAACATCTGCACTCCACCAGCCAAACTGCCGTCTGCCAGCCTCTGTCGCACCAAGTCGCTGCCCAGGCTAGTGGCTGGGCTGTAGGCGCCTCAGGTGGCCCGGGACCAGAGTGTCTGCAGGCAAACCCTCAGACCTGTGACTGACTGGCTCGGTATTTGTGGCCCTAATGCAGAACTTGTGGTTTGGAGACTAAAATTTGCCTATACAGGCAGACATGACAAGGGTACAAAAGATACATCTTTGGTGAATCTTTGGTAAGGCTTATTAGGAGATATGTTAAGGCTATCACAGAGCTGCGATAAGGCTGAGTCTCACAGGAGAAAAAGTTATTCGTGTTTCATCATAGTTAATTACAATTGGTAATTTCACAAAGAAACAAAAGGTCTGTATAACCAAGGGAAGATGACAATACTGAAACTTTTGCAACTTGTACTGCAACATTTTTTGTTCACATCTCCTAGTATTTCCACCTTGCTTACTCAAGTTTGAAGGTCCCTTACTTCCTGTACAAGTGAGGCCAGCCATTGTGGGACAAGGAAAGGAAATGCTAGGACTAATACCATATTGCATAGGCCTCATTGATGCAAAGTAGGTGGAGCTCAGGAAAGAGAAAACAGAGGAGCCAACAATTCTGTCTCCCAGATGACTGCATGCACAACAAAAATATTACATATTTCATCCAATGGAAATTACACAGGAAATGAAAAAATAAAGACATGTTCCAAAGAGAAATTTTACAAAATAAACTTAATCAACTATAATGAATAAGAATATGGGAAAGAAACTTATGAGTCTAGTACTAGTGTAAGGAAAATTGATTATAATGTTAACAGTTATGTGTATGAAAAGAAGGTGATGAGGAACCAATGTTGAGGGACAGAGGCCTGAGAGGGAAGGAAGCCCCTCATCCTGGGAGGCGTGGGACTGAGCTGTGAGGGAAGGTACTGGAGGTAGGGATGAAGGAGGGAGGGAGGGAGGGAGGAGGGAGGGGCCACACCTAACACACTGCAGCTAGATCTATACACAGCATAGGGCACATCGGGTTACACTTTGTTCACAGGCAGTCTCTTGCAGAAAGTCCACACAGGACTAGTAGGTTGTGTGTTTTCCTGACAAGACCATTTACATTACTAAATATAGTCATTGATCACTTAACACTTATAAAATATTTAATTTCTCTGCTTACACCTTTCTATAAAATAATGTTACAAGTCAGATATCACTAGAGCCATTGTACCAGCCACTGTGAAAACTTGGTGAGTTTGGTCCTCCACACACTGAGCAGTGTGGCCCAACCCGTTCAGCGGCCCACTGGGCGCCCCGTGGGGCTGCTGAGTTCCGTCTAGGAGAGGAAGTATGTCGCTGTGCCTCGTCTGCACCTCGTCCTTAGAGGATAGGAGGCAGAAACGTGCCCGAGTCATCCAGGGAGTTTTCAGTGGAGGTCGTCTCTGGATTGCCATTGACACCAGTGGTGGAGGTAGTGGTGGTGGTGGTGGAGATGGTGGCAGCCATGGTGGTGGTGGCAGTAGTAGTGGTGTTAGCATTGGAGGAAGTACAGTCCTGCTTTGCCCCACTCTCTGCCACAGTCACACTGATGTCTCTGTGGCGCTTCCCCTTGTAAACCTGAAACACATTTCATTCATGCTGGGATCATGTGTGTGGACATGTACAATTGTGATTACTGGATATTATAAAGCTGAAGTCTTGTTAATAAATGTTTTTCATTCTGTAAATCAAATGAAAGAAAAATTCATCAGTGAAGACTGCCTATAGAAATTTTATCAGCATGGTATGGACTTCAAGCCATTTTGTTGTTGGGAAACACAAAACCAAAATAACATTTTTCCACTACAAAGACAAAAGATCCTAATGGATCCTTCAGTGAGTCAATAGGCAGTAAATGAAAAGTAAAATCTCCTGCGCACAGTGGCATATTTACATAGCATATTTACGTACCTTATAGAGACTGTAGTTCTCGTCCTCGGTGGAGTCCTGAGTGATGGGGCCATGTCTCCTGGGATGCCCTGCTGGGCCACCATTCACCACACCTGACCGCCTCTCTGAACTGCCCACGGAGCCTGATGGAGGCGAGGAGGAGACAGTGGAGGAGTGGGAGGAGAGGAGCCAATCATGCTGCAGTGCCTCCTCTGGGGTCATTCTGGCAGAGGGGTCCCATCTGCAAAGACAGTCCACTAAAGAATGCTGCATGGTGCATCTGTACATATACCAAGGTTGTCTCCCCAAAAAGAGGGGTAGCCAAGACAAGGCACACAACTTCCACATTCACACTAACTCCCACCACTCTCTCAGCCCCTTGGCATGCCCCTCCTCTCTCTCTCTCTCTCTCTAGGCATCAACTCACTCGAGGCAGCGGGAAATGAAGTGGACGAACTGAGAGTCTGAACACTTTAGGACGGAGGCGAGGTCACGTGAGCCTGGCCGACGCTTTTTGCCCTTACTGTTGGTGACACAGCGGGGGTTGCCCTTGGAGTCTGGGGGAGGGAAGGGGAGGATTAGTGTAAGTGTTCTGAATCTTGTGTGAAGGGTAGAGGCTTAATACTTCCCTTAACTGTCATGTTGATACTTCCATGCTGCACACATAAATTAGTTTTCATGTTATTTATATTATTGTCAAAATGGAGAATTTTTGATTGAAATAAGTTTGTGTGATATGATGGAAGTAATTAATATTGCTTTGATAAATCAGTTTACATATCTGAAAATCTCTAGTAATTGTGAATTTTATTTTTAAACTGCTGGTTTTATTTATTCATTTTAAAATCATTTTTTATGTAAAAGGGACACTGGCTTAAGACAAGGAAAAAGAAGAAATAGAGGACCATTGAGGTGCCATTCCCTAAGATAAACCCAGAAGGATTATCCAGAACTGGAGGACAAGTGTCTGTTGGTGAGAAACACTGAGATGACAGAGTGAGCTGCCCGCCTTTCACCACACCAAATGCCTGTACTTCACCACACCAACGCACCAAAGAAGAGCCTGCGCCTTGATGCAGCGATGAGGAGGTGGTGGGGGGGCAGTGCCAGCACCTCCATGATGCAAGCCAGCTGCTCAACCTCATTCTCACCCGGGAACAGCGGGTACCCAGTGTACAGCTCTGCCAGGATGCAGCCTGGGCGGGGTGAGGTGGATTAGGAAGGGATGCATTGGTTCAGGTTAGTGGTTATATGATTCACCACATGCTCATATTGGCTACACTGACCAGGTGTCACAAGAACAATGTAAACAGTTCAGCTTGCACTTATTTTAGATGTGTTTTCTGTCAGTAATTTAGCTCAAGGTAGATTTAAGATAGGTGCATTCAGGAAAGTAATGCAATGAATATATTTACTCTACCTGCTGCCTATCTCCCTTTTTAGAGATGTACAGGGAACCAGCCATGGGAAGTTGTACCAAAGTTAAAGCACTATGTTACACCATGTTATGATAATATCAGTGATGGATGGGATCTGGCAAAGTGCATCTACCATCTACCCCCTGAAGTCCCTCGTGGTTTTTGCCTGTCCATCTGTAAACTGTGCTCACCTAAACTCCACATGTCAATTGGCAGGCCATAGGGAAGGCCTAGGATGACCTCTGGGGAGCGGTAGAAGCGGCTCTGGATGTACGTGTAGACTCTCTGGTGGACGTAGCAGGAGGAGCCAAAGTCAATGATGCGGATGCTGCTGCTTCCTCGCTGCTTTAGTAGGACGTTCTCCTGTGGGCAGAGAGGCGGTGAGAGGAGAGACTGACACTAGAGGCTTGAGACCCCTGACCACATGCAGGGTGAGGTGTCTGTGAGACAGCTGAGTTGAGGATTTCTAAGACAAGGATCTCTTATGAAGCAAACAGTTGGTGCATTGGTAGTGGTCAGGGACAGGATGCCCAGGGAAAGGATATTTGGGGACATTTTTGCTGCTCTTATACACTAAATTATACACCTCTTGGACATCCTGTGCTTATATACTGCCAGAGGGATTTATATCAAGGTATATATGTAGCTTACAATTCAGGACATTAATCATTTGCAGATAAAAACTACATATATGACTGAGAGGTTTCCAAAACAAAATTTGTTAGTACATTTTCAGGCTGATGGGAGAAATGTAGGAGTTTCAAGACATGATGTGAAAGAATGAAAGGAGACCTGCTTATTTCATGAGTCTCACACTAAATGAAAGAGACTCAGAATGGAATATCCGACAATGAATGATGCAAACATTATACAATCTCCAAGTGAATTTTCTCATTCAGACTTACATCCATCCTGACAAATGATCACTGAATGAGAGAAGTTTTACATCTCCACAGCCTCCACCACCAGCACATCATACCACACAGTAATCACCACTACCCTGCAACATACGCACATATACACACACACACACATGTGCACGGTTCAATATGTGACACCAAACCCAGAGAGGCAATAAGAGGAATGTCAACCTGGAAACAAAAGAGCTACATTGAGCCGCTGTGTACAGACTATACAGTGTGCATTCACCCTCGTCCCACCAGCCCCTGAAATTATTATGAGCGTGATTCAGGCCACACCAAGATGCATGCCAATACGAACTGCAGGTCACCTTTTGCAATTTACTTTACTTTTCCTCGCAATTTCTATCTCAGAGGGAATGGGAAGGAGATATAAAGTCCAGGAAGAATAATTTTGTTTCAGAGAAAGATAGGAGACTAGAATGTGAAGACCATGAGATAAAAAAAAAGAAAGAATGATGGTTTAATTGAGAGAGAGAGAGAGAGAGAGAGAGAGAGAGAGAGAGAGAGAGAGAGAGAGAGAGAGAGAGAGAGAGAGAGAGAGAGAGAGAGAGAGAGAGAGAGAGTACTGTTTTAATGGGAAAAAAACACTAAATGGATGTAAGGAAAGAGGAATAGCAGGAAATGGAGGAAGGGAGATAGTGGGAAAAGAGGAGGAGACTGGGAGAGGAGGAGAGAGGGAGAGGGCAAAGACAACGCAACAGGTGGTGGTCGATATTGGTTCTAGAGGAGGAGGAGGAGGAGGAGGAGGAGGAGGAGGAGGAGGAGGAGGAGGAGGAGGAGGAGGAGGAGGAGGAAGAGGAGGAGGAGGAGAAGAAGAAGAAGAAGAAGAAGAAGAAGAAGAAGAAGAAGAAGAAGAAGAAGAAGAAGAAGAAGACGACCATAGACACGTACGAAAAAATAATAAAATAAAATAGAATTCGCGTACACACACACACACACACACACACACACACACACACACACACACACACACACACACACACCAACATCACCACCATCACCACCACCACAGGAAGGTAACTAGGGCAGACTAGGCTAACTTGTCGACTCGTGAGGTAATGCCCTTGTGATGAACGTAATTACTTTCATTAACTGAGGGATGCTGAACTCGACTGAATTTCCCGCCAGGTAGAGTAACCCCCCCCCCCCTTCTGTTTCTTTCTCTCTCTCTCTCTCTCTCTCTCTCTTGGGTACTTTAACCATCATTCATTCACCATACCTCCTCATCTTAATCCTCATCCTTTCCTTCTTCGCCTCTCTTCCCTCTTCCTTTAACTTCCATCGGTTACCCCTTCATCTGTCTCCTCGTCCTCAGTTCCTCCCTCCTCCTCTCCCTCTCATTAGCAGCCCCAACCAAAGCATGCACTAATGGACAACCCTCCCAGGTAACACCAAGGCTTTATCGACCACTTCTCCAGCCCTCTTACGTCATCGTCGGCCGCCACACGCCCTCCAATCACAGCACAGATTAATGCGTCGCGGGGAGGAACGGACGGACGGAGCGACGAAAGGGAAGACGTGGAGGACAGAAGTAGGAATTTGTGCTCAGTGTTTGGGCGAAGATTTGGCCTGTGGTGATGGTTGTGCTGGTGGTCGGGGTATGGTGGTGGTGGTAGTGGTGGTAGTAGCAGTAGCACATGGCCGCTCGTAATTACGATCGAAAATTACTACCACCTTCACTTATTATTTTTTTTTATCATTATCATCATCATCACCCCACTTATGATGATGATGATGATAATAATAATAATAATAATAATAATAATAATAATAATAATAATAATAATAATAATAATAATGATAATAATAATAATGTACGCCAGTATATCTAGCCTCTGACCACGCGATTGCCATGCGCTGAGAGAGAGAGAGAGAGAGAGAGAGAGAGGAGAGAGAGAGAGAGAGAGGAGGAGGGAGGAGAGAGAGAGAGAGAGAGAGAGAGAGAGAGAGAGAACAGTTTCTTTTCGTTCTTTCTGTATCTGTATATCGTCACGATCTCTCTCTCTCTCTCTCTCTCTCTCTC
>NC_087159.1:29585000-29602500 GCF_035594125.1 Scylla paramamosain | reverse complement strand
AGCTTGTGGCTGAAAAAAAGGTAAGTGAGTGAGTAGTTGGGTGGATGAGCGACAGTGAATGAGTGAGTAATATAGTGAGTTAGTGGTTGGAAGGATGGGTGAGTGAGTGAGTGAGTGAGTGAGTGAGAATTAGTGGGTGAGTGGGATGAGTGAATGAGTAATATTGTGAGTTAGTGGTTGGGTGTTACGTGTGTGTGTGTGTGTGTGTGTGTGTGTGTGTGTGTGTGTGTGTGTGTGTGTGTGTGTGTGTGTGTGTGTGTGTGTGTGTGTGAGTGAGAGAGGAGCACTGTGACAAAAATATTTCTAAATCAGATGATACTGAGATGAGAGTGGGAGGATGCGTGCGTGCGTGCGTGAGTGAGTGAATGAATGAGTGAGTGAATGAACGATAGAGAAGAGACAGAGAGTGCTAAGTATCATTCATAATAAGCTGATACAGGAAGTGAACGAAAGTGAATGAGAAAAACAGCGAGAATGAGTGAGAGTGACAGAAAGATGATAGATTAGTTAATAAAATATTCACAAAAAAAAAAAAACAATGAAAGAAAGAAAATACATACATATACACACACACGCATCTATACGTATATATCTGACATTCTATAGTCAGCTGACCCAAATTTTTTTTTTATCATTTTTCCCTCCTTTTTTTCTGTATCAAATTAATTTACTGAGAGTGAAAGTGAGAGAGAAAAAGGGAGCGTGGGAGAGAGAGAGAGAGAGAGAGAGAGAGAGAGAGAGAGAGAGAGAGAGAGAGAGAGAGAGAGAGAGAGAGAGAGAGAGAGAGAGAAGGGTACGAGCATGGTACTTGTTCTTCTTGATCAACCCGTGTGTAATACAAGCCAGAGAGAGAGAGAGAGAGAGAGAGAGAGAGAGAGAGAGAGAGAGAGAGAGAGAGAGAGAGAGAGAGAGAGAGAGAGAGAGAGAGAGAGAGAGAGAGAGAGAGAGAGAGTGTCTGCGTGTGTAGGAGGGATTGTGCATGAAAAATACGAGCCTGGCGTGGAGGCGAGGTACGTACAGCCATCAGGCACAGAGGTGGGCTGAGGTGGATGGAACTATGAACTATGGACAGGAGGAGGAGGAGGAGGAGGAGGAGGAGGAGGAGGAGGAGGAGGAGGAGGAGGAAGAGGAGGAGGAGGAGCAAAACCATCAACAGTAAATACTACTACTATTTCTGCTACTTTTCTTGCTCCTCCTCCTCCTCCTCCTCCTCTACTACTACTACTACTACTACTACTACTACTACTACTACTACTACTACTATTACAAAAATCACTGACAATAATCACATAGTGTACACCAATAACAATAACAGTACTGATGACTGCAGGCACGCCCTCAGGCACGCACTTACACACACACACACACACACACACACACACACACACAAAAGCATAACATAATCCCTTTAAAGATGCCATGCGTGTGAATCAATAACAGAGTGACCCTCAAAGTTATATGCAACACACACACACACACACACACACACACACACACACACACACACACACACACACACCTTTACAATCCCTTTAAGAGCCAAAAGAAGAACTCGCATATGAGAATCAATAACACACACGTAAGGTTACGAGTCATTCTGTCCAGGAGTGTGTGTGTGTTTGTGTGTGTGTCGAGTGTCCTCCGTGAGCCGGGACATACCAGATGCTAATCAGAAGGAAGAGGAGGAGGAGGAGGAGGAGGAGGAGGGAAATACCGTAGTGAGAGACACAGATTGCAAGAGAGACAGGTGGGTTAATTAGCCAACAGACAGGTGACTTGATGGAATAACAGAGAGAGAGAGAGAGAGAGAGAGAGAGAGAGAGAGAGAGAGAGAGAGAGAGGCTGTTGTTCCTCTATTCATCTTTTTAACCTACGGATCTCACTCTTCGTCTCTCACTCACTCACTCACTCATCCACTCATCCCAGCCTCTTACCTTCCCCCTCATCCCTTCACTGAATTACTTACTCTATATCTTTACCCATCAACCTTCACCCCCATCCTTTCACCCGTTAGCCCACCCCTCATTCCCCCAGTCAGCTTCAGATCCCATTAGTTCATCCTTTCAATCACCCTTTACTCACCTTTTTAATTCCCAAGCCCTGTCAGTTCACCCATTACTCATGCCACTTCACTCACGTCCTTAACCCCAACTCTCATAAGGTCACCCCTTCCTTCACCCGTCACTCACCCCCATCAATTCCATGTCTTTTCAGTTCACCCATTCCTCCACGCCTTACTGACCCTTTACTCACCCCTTTGTCACCATCAGTTCACCCCTTTCCTCCGCCGTCACTCACCCCATGAGCTCGAAGGTGATGCACAAGTGGTTTCGGAAGTAGAAGTAGTCAAGCATGTGGATCACGTTGTGGTGCTGATCCAGGTCCCGCCGCCTCAAGTGGTCCAGAATCTTGACCTCCACGAGCGCCTGGTGATGGAACCTCTTCTTGTTCCTGGCGGGGAGGGAAGGGCGTGAGTTGTGTGGTGATACTGAGATGGGGATGCAAGAAGGGATCTGGTAGTGGTGGTGATGTCTAAGAGGAAGGAAGAAAGGAGGGAGGGAAGGAAGAATTGTGATGTTGAAAATGTGATGTCACTGATGCGGGGAAGTAAGAAGGGAGCTGGTGGTGGTGGTGGTGGTGGTAGTGTCTAAGAAAAATGAAGAAGGGCAGTGAGAAGAAAAGAATGTGCGAAAAAGTGGGAGGGAGAAAAGGAGGAAGGAGAGAAGCAAGAAGGGAGGTACTGGTGATGCTGATGCCTAAGAGGGAGGAATAGAGGCAGGAGGGAAGGAAAAGAAGCGTGATGTTAAGAAGAGAGGTAAGGGAGAGCCGTGTGATGTTACGAAGACAGGGAAGGAAGGAGAGGAAGGATGAAGAGAGGGAAGGGAACGGTGATATGTGGGATAATGTCACTTATCTATACCGCATTAATATTCTTCTCTTATAACGGCAAATATAATAAAGTGCTTCAGTATTTTAAGTGTTTGAGGGAAGAAGAGGAATGAAGAAAAGAAGGAAGGGAAGAAAAAATATTGTGTAATGTGAGGAAAGGAAGGAGGGGGGAAGGAAGAAAAATGAGGAATGGAGAAAGAAATTATTGTCATGTTCAAAAAGGAGGAAGATGGAATTGATAATGATACTGATATGAGGGAGGAAAGAGAAAACGAGGAATGGAAGAAGAAAACGAGAGAGAAAAGAGTGAAAATTATTGGTGTTGATGATATAAGAGAAGGAAAGAACTAGAGAAAGAAAGCAGGGAGGAAGAGAAGGAGGAAAGAGAGGAAACTGATGATGATGTTGATGATGATGAGAGAGATAGAAAGAAAGAGAAGAAAAGACAGAATTGTTGGTGTTGATATGAAGAAAGGGAGGAAGAGAGGGAGGAAGGGAGGGAGGGAGGGAGGGAGGGAAGGAATAGTGATACCAGGGAGAGAGTGAGTAAGGGAAGGGGAGGGGGAGGGAAATATGGAGCTGTTAGTAATGAAAAGGGAGAAGAGAAGGAAAAAAAAATGTGATGGAGGGAAGATGGAGTCAAAAAGAAGGAAACGGAGGGGAAATGGAATAGGTGAGAGAAGGAAAGAGAATATGGAGAAAAGGAAATGAGGAGGATGAAAGACTGGGAGGAGGATATGAAAACGAAAAGAGGAAGAGGGAAGGCGGGGAAAGGAAATGAGGGAAAAGAAGGAAGGAAAAGGATGGTTTCTCGTTCTGTAAGGAGAAAGAGGAATATAAGGAGGAGGAGGAGGAGGAGGAGGAGGAGGAGGAGGAGGGAAGCGATGAGGTTTTCGCCATTGGAAGCAAAAGAGAAGGATGGGAAGGAAGGAAAGAAGGAAGAGAGGGAGGGAAGGAGGGAGGGAGGGAGGGAGGGAGGGAAGGAGGGAAAGGGAGAGAAGTAGGGCAAAATATTGGCTGCCTGGGTCTCTCTCTCTCTCTCTCTCTCTCTCTCTCTCTCTCTCTCTCTCTCTCTCTCTCACCCGCGGCAAGGATTGTGAATGAGAGAGAGAGAGAGAGAGAGAGAGAGAGAGAGAGAGAGAGAGAGAGAGAGAGAGAGAGAGAGAGAGAGAGAGAGAGAGAGCGCAGATATACTGCCGTGTGTGTGTGTGTGGGGGGGTGGAGGGGGGGCGTCTACATGATAAGAGGTTATTAGGATAGATGTGTGTGTGTGTGTGTGTGTGTGTGTGTGTGTGTGTGTGTGTGTGTGTGTGTGTGTGTGTGTGTGTGTGTGTAGGGTCGAGAAGGAGGATGAGATTGGATATAGGCCTTTAGAGCGGACGACGACGAGGAGGAGGAGGAGGAGGAGGAGGAGGAGGAGGAGGAGGAGGAGGAGGAGGAGGAGGAGGGCTATGTAGGTGAGGAAAATAACAGCACAAGTAGGTCAGGAATGTGAAGGGAAGAAAAGAGGAGGAGGAAGGGAAGAGAAGGGAAGGAAGAAAAAATGAGAAATGAAGGAGGAGAAGAAGAGGAGGAGGAGGAGGAGGTGGAGATAAAAAACAACACTAGGCAAAGTAAAGGAAGATGGACATGGATGAGAGAGAGAGAGAGAGAGAGAGAGAGAGAGAGAGAGAGAGAGAGAGAGAGAGAGAGAGAGAGAGAGAGAGAGAGAGAGAGAGAGAGCAGGTACAAAAAAATACTGCTGATTCAAAACTGCTGATGAATGGAGGGAGGGAGGGAGGGAGGGAGGGAGGGAAGAAAATATTGACTCCCGTTGTGGATGGGAGTAGGGCGGGAGGAGGAGCGAGAAGAGGGGAGAGAGGAGGAGTGAGAGGAGGAGCGAGAAGAGGAGGCGAGAGGAGGGACGAGTGGAAGGGCGACAGTGAGGCGAGGAATGGAGATGAGTAGGAGAGAGAGAGAGAGAGAGAGAGAGAGAGAGAGAGAGAGAGAGAGAGAGAGAGAGAGAGAGAGAGAGAGAGAGAGGAGTTGTTCTCTTCAGGCAAATTGCGAGGATAGGAGAAAGAGAGGAGGGAGGGGAGAGAGGGGAGAGGGAAACAGGTGAGCGCAGGTGCTTCGCTTAGAGTGAGAGGGGATATTGCAAACAAGAAGGGAAATTATGCCGTGGCTCCTGCATTTTAGGACCAGAGTGAGGCAGGACGAGATGAGAGGGTTTGCAGCTCAACATTTAAGCAAGGACTGCCTCCCACCCTTTACTCTGCCATGCCCGCCTACACACAGCTCACTAATAAGAGGAATAGCTCAGGTACTCTGGTTACAAATGAACATTGTGTGTTGGTACCCTTCTTCTTGCTGCCTCCCTCCCTCTACTCTGCCCTGCCTGCCTACACACAGCTCACTAATAAGAAGAACAGCTTAGGTACCCTGATTACAAATGAACAGTGTGTATTGGAACAGTCGCAGCCAGAAGTCTTGTAACCTGACTCTCTCACTTCCGCTGCGTTTAGTGTGTTCCTTCAGTCTTACGTCCTCTGATCTCCTTGGAACCATTCACTTCTCAGGTTTTGTGAGGCGACATGCAGGCAGCACATCAGAAGACTTACGATGGAGATGAAACGGTTAAATTAGTGGGAAAGAATACAAGTGAACAAACTTTTGGCAGTGACTGTACCTGTTCTTGCAGCTACCATCTCTATCCTCTGCCCTTCTCACCTACACACACTTCACTAATGAGAAGATAAATTCAGGTACTCTGGTTATAAATGAACAGTGAGCATTGGTAACTGAACAGGAGGTGGAGGAGAGGAAGAGGGAATATATAGAGGGATATACAAAGGAAGACCAAACAGCAACAGATCTTGATATCTTTACCAGGTCATCGGGGTAACTATTCTGTACTAAATGTTATAAGTAGAAGAGACAGGATAGTACAACAGAGGAGGAGGAAGAGGAGGATGAGGATGAGAATGAGGAGGAGGAGGAGGATGATGATGAAGAGGAGGAGGAAGAGGAGGAGGAGAAAAAGCTGCAGAAGAAGAAGAAGAAGAAGAAGAAGAAGAAGAAGAAGAAGAAGAAGAAGAAGAAGAAGAAGAAGAAGAAGAAGAAGAAGAAGAAGAAGAAGACGTGGTATGGTCAATAGGAAGGTTGTACTACAGGAGGGGGGAGGGGGGAGCTTTTTGTAAACAGAGGCCGTAACTGAGTCTTTTCCATTCCTTTATCAACCCCTGGGGTCTCTCTCTCTCTCTCTCTCTCTCTCTCTCTCTCTCTCTCTCTCTCTCTCTCTCTCTCTCTCTCTCTCTCTCTCTCTCTCTCTCTCTCTCTCTTCATGTAAGAAAGGAACAAAACAATAGGCTACTGTGAGTGTTTTTGTCAGAGAGAGAGAGAGAGAGAGAGAGAGAGAGAGAGAGAGAGAGAGAGAGAGAGAGAGAGAGAGAGAGAGAGAGAGAGAGAGAGAGAGAGAGAGAGAGAGAGGTGACCTTTATATCCGATGGAAAATGAAAAATCCTGTGAGAGGGAGAGAGAGGGGAAAGAGGGGGAGAGAGAGGGGAAAGAGGGGAAGAGAAGGGAGGAGGGGGAGAGTGGATGGGGTAGGTCAGGAAAATCACTTGTCAGATTTGTGTAGCAAGAGAGGAGGAAGAGGAGGAGGAAGAGGAGGAAGAGGAGGAGGAGAGATGAAGGGGAATGAGGCTTGGAAGGTGGATAAGGAAGAGAGGATGAAGGGATAAGGCGAAGGAAATAAAGAACAAAGGAAGCAAAGGAAAAAGAAGGAAGAGGAGGAAGAAGAGGATAAAGAGGAGGGAGAGGAGGGGGAGGCAGGAGGAATGAGTGTTGGGGAGAAGGACAAGGGAAAGGCATGGGAGGAATGTCCAACGTGGGGAGGGGAGAGGAAAGGGAGATGGATAGAGAGGAGGAGAGGAAGGGAGGAGAAAAGAGGGGTGGCAGGAGAGAGAGAGAGAGAGAGAGAGAGAGAGAGAGAGAGAGAGAGAGAGAGAGAGAGAGAGAGAGAGAGAGAGAAAGGACAAAGGAAGGGAAGAAGGGAGGCGTGCAGGGAAGAGGAGAGGACAGGAGAGGAGAGGGAATGGGAAGGGAAGGGAAGGGGAGAAGGGAGGGGAGGGGGAAAAGGGAGATGATTCGGGAAACAATACAGGAAGGGAGAGGGAGAGGCAGGGGAGAGGCGGAGGCAGAGAGAGAGAGAGAGAGAGAGAGAGAGAGAGAGAGAGAGAGAGAGAGAGAGAGAGAGAGAGAGAGAGAGAGAGAGAGAGAGAGAGAGAGAGAGAGAAAAGAAGGGGAAGCAGGGAGAGACAGGGGAGAGGAGGGGATAGAGAGAGGGAAAATTGGATTATGACGAACGTAAATGAAATGCGCGGCCAGGAAAGAAAGAAAGGGAAAAAAAGAAAGGAAAAAAAGAGGATAATGAAAAATGCAGAAAGGAAAAAAATGCAGGGAAATGGTGAATAAAGTCGAGGCGTGGGATGTCTACTGCTATTATTATTATTATTATTATTATTATTATTATTATTATTATTATTATTATTATCACTGAAATAGCTCTCTGCAGTAAGGAAAAACATTGCCTGAGAGAGAGAGAGAGAGAGAGAGAGAGAGAGAGAGAGAGAGAGAGAGAGAGAGAGAGAGAGAGAGAGTCGTAAAGAGATACGAGAAAGGACAAAGAGGAAACTGGAAACCCTCTCTTTTAAGTATTTTTCAAAATCTATTTTCTACAGAGATACAAAGCATGAGGTCTTGTCTTACGTAATTAGTAGTAGTAGTAGTATTAGTAGTAGTAGTAGTAGTAGCTATTATTATTGCTATCCTTGTTCATTACTATTTACAAGTTTCCAGTTTTCTAACACACACACCCACCCACCCACACACACCCACCCACACACACACACACACACACACACACACATCAGCTACAAGACCAAACCAAAGCAAGACCCCAACCACAAGCAAGACCAAGACCAGCTCCTCAGCCCAGCCCAGCCCAGCCACTACCCTTGTTCCTCGCCCTAAGGCACGTGGCAGAGGGAGAGGTAACGAGGAAATGAATTTTTTCCCTCCTGTAAAGAACATACACGAACCCTTAAGAGGACTGTGAAGGGCTGTGTACGGAGGAGGAGGAGGAGGAGGAGGAGGAGGAGGAGGCGAGGAAATGTGGGGAACTGTTGGTGAGCTCTGAGGCGTGAGGGAAGAGAAGAGGAGAAGGAGGACGAAGATGAGGAGAGTGAGGGCGGTGAGTGGCCTGGAGACTCGCCAATGAGAGGCTGAGATGAAGGCACTGAGAGAGAGAGAGAGAGAGAGAGAGAGAGAGAGAGAGAGAGAGAGAGAGAGAGAGAGAGAGAGAGAGAGAGAGAGAGAAATACATCATGTTGCTATGCAGTTGAGAAGTAGGATTTTACAGAAAAGATCTCCTTCTCCTCCTCCTCCTCCTCTTCTTCCTCCTCCTCGTCCTCCTCCTCTTCCACTCACTTCTTTTTGTTCCTTCGTGTAAATCTACTGGCATTGTACTGAATCTTCCACTTCTCTATAGCACCTCAAGTGAATAAGAAAAAAATGTTGGAGGAGGGAAGAGGAGGGAAGAGGATGGAAGGGAAGGGAAGGGAAGGGAAGAGGAAAGGAAGGAAAGCTCTCTTCAGCTTCATTAATCCAAGAGGGAAAATCACACAGGATGAAGAGAAGGAGGCAGTGAGGGAAGGGAGAGAGAGAGAGAGAGAGAGAGAGAGAGAGAGAGAGAGAGAGAGAGAGAGAGAGAGAGAGAGAGAGAGAGAGAGAGAGAGAGAGAGAGAGAGAGAGAGAGGGCGAGTTTTGGAAAGGATTAGTGCCAGGCTTCTGAGAATAGCCTGCGTAAATTTGGAAAGGATTATCTGAATATGCCTTTATTATTCTATCTATGCACTAGTAATCCTTCTATCTATTAACCACACACACACACACACACACACACACACACACACACACACACACACACACACACACACAGTACAGGAAGCAGCAGCAGCGGCGGGCGGGTCGGGATGTTCAAGGCGAGAGAAACTTTCTTCCTTTTTCTCTTTGTCGCCTTGCCTCTCCTCTCCTCCTTAAGTTCCGAGAGACTAATGATTTTCTTTACTCTCTCTCTCTCTCTCTCTCTCTCTCTCTCTCTCTCTCTCTCTCTCTCTCTCTCTCTCTCTCTCTCTCTCTCTCTCACTATCCTTCAGGACTCAACTAAAGTTCTAAGAGGCTAATGATCTCTCTCTCTCTCTCTCTCTCTCTCTCTCTCTCTCTCTCTCTCTCTCTCTCTCTCTCTCTCTCTCTCTCTCTCAGTAGGCATGTTTTATTAATGGACTGCCACGTGTAGGCCTGATGGCTTCTTGCAGTTTCCCCATCTTTTCTGATATTCTTACGTTCTTTTCCCTCTCATTCACCTGACGCTCTCTCTCTCTCTCTCTCTCTCTCTCTCTCTCTCTCTCTCTCTCTCTCTCTCTCTCTCTCTCTCTCTCTCTCTCTCACCTGATGATCTTGATGGCTACGTGGTCGCCTGTCTTGTGGTCGATAGCGCGAATCACCTGGCCGAAGGAACCTTTCCCGATCACTTCCAGGATCTCGTAGCGGTAACTGATGTGGTCATGCATCACCTGCGGGGAGGAGAGAAGGGCGTGAGGGCGTGACGGTGTGAAGGCTGGGGCAGACAGTGGGCGGGAGGGTGGGATGAAGTGGTGTTTAGGAAATTAAATGGGGATGGGAACGTGGGTGATGGTTGTGTTGTGATAGGGATGAGGTGATGGGGAAGAGAGGAGATGAAGTGATGGGTGATGTGATGGGAATGTGATAGGGCGAGGGAGGTGATGGGTCTAGATTGGGGTATGAAGAAAGTGAGGGAGATGAGGGGACGGTGATGTGTCTTGGAAGGTAAGGGTATGAACGGGTGAAGGTGAGGGGGAATAGTGGGGATGAGGGAGCGGTTAATGGGTCTGAGGAAGGGAAATGTGAACTAATGGAGGTTGTCTGAAGGGGAAGGGGTGTGATGGGAGTGATGGAAGTGGAGGTTAGTGGGTGAAGGGAGAATATTAAGATCGTGTAGGGAGGAGGAGGGGGAAGGAAGAGGAGCAAAGAATGAGAAAAAAAAAGTATATTATTTAAATCTAGATACATGAAATAGACAAACTAGAAACGACACACGTCATTTTAGCTTTTCTCACTTACAGGAGAAGGAAGACGAGAAAAAAAGAAAAAAAAAAAGGAAGAAGTAAAGAAAAACAGATATATTACTTAAATCATGACAGAACTGACAAAATATAGATATTCAAACAAACCAGGCGACTTAGCCCCTCCCATTCACATCTTTCCACCTACATGATTGGCTAACTAGAAGCACAAGCCCCGCCCTTTCCTTCCCAGCGCGGTACGTGAGTGGCTGGCGAGGTGCGGGTGGGTACATTTGATACGTCACGGCTGAATGGAACGAGGGCGAGGAATGACGAGGAGGGAGGAAGGAAAGCAGAGGGGAAGAGGAAGCTATACTAATTACTCTGGCAGTGCAATAGAGGTTTATCTTAGTGTAATAGCGTAATTGGGACTGACAGGTCTGTGTTATTGCTATGGATCAGTGAAGCAATTGAAACCTCTCTCTCTCATCGCCGCAATATTACATCTCTTGGTATTTTCCGCCGCTACTTTTACGTTAACTGCTCTTCTGATCTTGCTAACTATGTGACTCTCCTCTTCCTGCGGCCTCGATACACAAGACTCTATAATTTCTCTCACTCCTATTCTGTCCATCTCTTTAATCCAAAATTTAATCAGCATTCTTAATCATACATCTTTTTTTCTGGTAAACTCAGGAACTCCCTGCCTGCTTCTGTATTTCCTCTTCCCCATGGCTTGAACTCTTTCATGAGGGAGGTTTCAAGACGCTTATCCTCAAATTTTTAACGATCGGTTTTTTGACTTTGTTTGGGGACTGGCACCTCAGTGGGCCTTTTTTTCTTCTTCTAATCCTGTTGCCCTTGGTCGATGCCCCTTCTACATAAAAAAAAAAAAAACAGAGAAGGGAACAAGACGAGAGATTCAGGACTGGAGGGAACGAGTTGAGATCTGTGTCATCGTTAGTGGTGGTCTGTCTTTATCACTGTCCTTCCTCTCTCACTCCAGTCTTCGTGTTTTTGAATGAGAGGGGAAGGGAGGAAGAAGAACAGGAGGAAGAGTAAAGATGGTAAGGAGGAAGAGTAAAGGTGTGAGTGAAGGAAAACAGAATGTGAGAGGAAAGGGGGAGAGAAGAAAAAGAGTGGTTGGTTGTGGTAGAGGGAGGATGAGAGAGTGAGGATGACGATGAGGAGGAGGAGGAGGAACGGGGGAAATGTAGGGGGTATCCAAGAGGAAAATAGAAGGTAGGTCATGTGGAAAGGAAGGAAAATGGTGGAGAAATGGAACAGGTGAGGAGATAGATAGATAGATAGGTAGATAGATAGATAGATAGATAGAGAGAGAGAGAGAGAGAGAGAGAGAGAGAGAGAGAGAGAGAGAGAGAGAGAGAGAGAGAGAGAGAGAGAGAGAGAGAGGGAGAGAGGGCGAAAGTATTGTAAATTAAATCCAGGGGGAAACTTTATCTACCGTAGTAAAAGTGGAAAAAATGAAAACAAACAAGGAAAACCTATGAATCTTGAGCAAAGAAGAGGAGGAGGAGGAGGAGGAGGAGGAGGAGGAGGAGGAGGAGGAGAAGTGAGAGAGGGTCAGTAAAGGAGGTATTGTGTTAGGAAGAGTGGAGGGAGAACAGTGGTGAAGAAAACAGAGAGAGAGAGAGAGAGAGAGAGAGAGAGAGAGAGAGAGAGAGAGAGAGAGAGAGAGAGAGAGAGAGAGAGAGAGAGAGAGAGAGAGAGAGGAGGGGCGAACACGTGATTGGTTGGGACGCTGGGATGGAAGCAATGTCTCCTCCAATCACAGCACAGATCGCGGGTTCTTGTCCCCCTCTCCTCCCTCTCCTTCCCGTCACCCTCCCTTGGTCCCAATAGAGTATTAAGAGCTATAATTATTGCAGTGGTGGAAAGCAACTTAAATAGCGTATGCCTGCCTCTCTCTCTCTCTCTCTCTCTCTCTCTCTCTCTCTCTCTCTCTCTCTCTCTCTCTCTCTCTCTCTCTCTCTGCATCTCATCTCTCGTCTTCACTCCTTTTCTTATCTTTTCTCTCTTTCTCTGATCTCAACTTCTTTACCTCCGAAAGAGAGAGAGAGAGAGAGAGAGAGAGAGAGAGAGAGAGAGAGAGAGAGAGAGAGAGAGAGAGAGAGAGAGAGAGAGCTCTATTTCGACGGTGTTGGATTGTTTTCCTGGAAACCTTTCCCCGTTTCCCATTCTATTTCTCTTATCTTTTTTTATTCAGTGAGAGTTCCTATAGCCTGTTTGGTAGGTGTGAGATTTGAGGAGAGATGGGGGGTGGCGGGGAAGAGGAAGAGGAGGAGGAGGAGGAGGACGAAGAAAAAGAGGCAAAGAAAGCGGGGAGAAGGAATAGGTGGTAGAGAAGGAAAAGCATGATAATGAGGAGTAGGATGAAGTGGAGGAGGAGGAGGATGAGAAGTAGGATGAAGATGAAGAGGAGGAGGAGGAGGAGGAGGAGGAGGAGGAGGAGGAGGAGGAGGAGGAGGTGTAGTATACGTAGAAATAGGCAGGAAATCCCAATCCTTTGCAGCTCTTGAGGGATTATGAAGGATGGCAAAGGATTACAAACACCAACAGACCTTGAGATCCTTGCTACACTGATTGTGATTGCTACACACCATCTCACTAGCGGGAGAGAACTGGCAGTACAGCAGAAGGCTCCTCCCCATCCATCCATCCCTCATGAAGCTTGCTGAGAGAAGCGATAACTTGTAGTATTGAAAAGGACGAGAAGGAAGAATGAGGGACAGAAAGATAGAAAGGATGGTACAGTAGAAGGCTCCTCACCACCCACTCATCCGGTACTATTTACTATTGACATGGACGAGAAGGAAGGAGGATAACGGATAGCACAGTAGAAGATTCCTCTCTACCCAGTCATCCCTCCACCTGAAGCCAGTTAGAAAAGAAACGATAATTTGTACTAAAAAGGGCGAGGAGAACGAGAACGGGGGCAAAGACCAGGAAGAAAAGAATACGAGTAATTTTCACTGCATACTCGTACATTCTCGTACGCACGAAGAGTAGGTGAAAGGAAAGCTCCGGCTCACGGTGACGTTACGTGCTTGAGTAGAGTTTTCCTTTCTTAACACTTTTACTCGAATTGTAAGAGTAGGACCGAGTTGCGTGGAGGAGGAGGAGGAGGAGGAGGAAGAGGCGTGAAGCGGTTAGTCAACAAGCTCAGCAGAAGGTCCCATTGTGGCGGCAGATGATAATGGCGCGTGAAGCAACAGGGAGGCCAAGCCGAGGGACTGTCTGGGAGGAAGGACGCCTTGGCACACTTGGCAGGGGGGTGTGTGTGTGTGTGTGTGTGTGTGTGTGTGTGTGTGTGTGTGTGTGTGTGTGTGTGTGTGTGTAGAATGCCCCGGCGGGAGGCTGTGGCCATCTCCCCATCTCCTTCAAGAAGCTAAAACCGTCCTCCTCTCCCCCACCTTCCCCCTCCAGTTCTCCCCCTCTCCCCGCCAGGTGGCCTCGGCGGGCGGCCATCACGCAGGTGTCGCTCCTGGAATACCTGACCTCCGCTAAAATATTTCCACAGGCACCGTCGTGAGGATGACCCAACCTGACCTTGTGACCCACAGCTTTGTAATTCTCTTTGTGGAAACGTTGACACGCTGCCTGCCTCTGTGCATGTGTGTGTGTGTGTGTGTGTGTGTGTGTGTGTGTGTGTGTGTGTGTGTGTGTGTGTGTGTGTGTGTGTGTGTGTGTGTGTGTGCTGTGACCCATTTCATTGGATGAGCTACTGTTCCTTCCCTCAGCCAGCCGCTGCTTGCTCTGTGTGACTGTACCGCTCAAATGTTTGCTGAGAGAAGTGATGATGCTGATGATGTTGAAGATGAAGGTGATGATGATGACGAATAGCCAGCAACCATCACACTGCATCTCTCTCTACCACGCAAATATCAACTCACTCTCCCACTAAGCAGTGCGAGAGTGAGAGTGAGGGAGAGTGATGGCGTGGTTAGTAGCGGTGCCCGGGAGGCGTAGCGGTGGGGGATGCACATGACCACTGATCACTGCGGCGACTTAGGTCTTTTGTTACCAGAGCACCAGTCAGCGAGGGCGCCATCTTGTAACTCACAACCTGCAGGCATTCTAAGCTTCTTGATATATTGTTCTCTCCAGAGCTCAACAAATTTGAACATTTACAAGTCATCTTCACTTACTCCATCCCGCAATCTATATTACTTTTATTACCTTCTTTAACCCTTTTAATGTTATGTTCTCTCAAGGGTAGAACATGACGGAACATTTATAAGTCATCTCGATGTAGTTCAGTCAACATTCATTAGGTTGATTACTGGACAAGACGACTAAGGACGAACCGGGGAGCGCTGGAGCCAGATCTATTTTTTTTTTTTATGATCTTTTGAAAGACATGTTTTTTTTTTCAGAGGCAAAAGACAACAAAACGTTCACAAGTCACCTCGATGCATTACAGTCAACATTCCTTTGTTATTACTGGGCAAGATAACTAAGAGCGCCTCTGAAGCCACTAGAAGTACAGGCTCCTAACGCAGGCACTCCCACCACTGTCCCGCTGTGGCCTGAGTCTCCTGAAGGTGTCCCGGGGCGGCTGATCCACGCCACTCCATGTCCGTCACGCGTCCAGTACGGGTCAGAGCCACCAGCTTCAAGTGAATTACTGGTGTGTGTGTGTGCGTGTGTGTAAAGGAAAGCTAGAATGTTGCAAAAGAGGTGGTGGTGGTGATAGTAGTAATGGTGGTAGTGGTAGTGACAATGGCGGTGGGAGTACGTTATGGTGAACCCGTTATTGTTATAATGGTGGGGGTGATAGTGATGATGGTGGTGGTGGTGGTAGTAGTAGCAGTAGAAGAAGAAGTAGTAGTAGTAGTAGTAACAGTAGTAGTAGTAGTAGTAATAGTAGTAGTGGTGGTGGTGGTGGCAGTGCTCAGGTCTGTAACTCCTGGGTGACTTGAGTACTCGGTGACCGCGAGACGTTGGGTCGAGAGAGACGCATAGAGGCAGGGAAAAAAAAAAAAAAAATACATGAAGAAGGGATGGTTGGGGGTGGGGGAAATAGAAAGGGAGGGGAGGAACTGGGGAGAGGAGGGAAGGGAGGGAAGGAGGAATGGAAAGAGGGAATAAAACTGCTATGAGACATGAAACTATTTTTTTGTGAAAGGGATAACGTGACACGTGAACTGGAATTGATCTCTCTCTCTCTCTCTCTCTCTCTCTCTCTCTCTCTCTCTCTCTCTTCCCTTTCCATTCAAACAAACGGTAACGAAAAAAAAAAACAGTTGAACACACACACCCACTAGCTCTCTCTCTCTCTCTCTCTCTCTCTCTCTCTCTCTCTCTCTCTTGACACGATACTGCTGTTCTGGAAACTGTCCAAGGAAGGAGTCGCAGGGAGGGAGGGAGGGAGGGAGGGAGGGAGGGAGGGAGGGAAGGAAGTAATATAGGATGAAGAGATGGTTGGGAGGAAAAAAAATCAAAGGAAGGGACGAAGGAGCGAAGGACAGGAAGGAAGGAAGGAAGGAATGGAGGGAGGTAGGAGAGAAAGATGGGGGGGAAGAGGAAGAGGAGAAGAGAGGGAGGAAAGTAGAGGAGATCGCGTAATAAACTGAGGGAAAATATGGCGAGGATTATAATGGCAGACATGTAACGCGCGGACACACACACACACACACACACACACACACACACACACACACACACACACACACAACACACACACACACACACACACACACACACACACACACACACAACAGACACACACACACACACAATGTACGGTTGAAAATAAAGAACACAACGCCAAGAGAAGAAGAAGAAGAAGAAGAAGAAGAAGAAGAAGAAGAAGAAGAAGAAGAAGAAGAAGAAGAAGAAGAAAACTTAGAATTTAAGAAAAAGGAAAGATATGAAAAAAAAGCAGAGAGAGAGAGAGAGAGAGAGAGAGAGAGAGAGAGAGAGAGAGAGAGAGAGAGAGAGAGAGAGAGAGAGAGAGAGAGAGAGAGAGAGAGAGAGAGAGAGAGAGAGAGAGAGAGAGAGAGAGAGAGGGAAGGTGGCCGGGAGGAAAAGTGGAGAAAGTTCAGGTGGAGGAATAAGTGGAGGAGATGTTGGAGGAAATTAAGCTCAGTTGGAGGGAAAAATGAACCGGAGGGAAGATGGAGGAAGGCCGATGAAGGGAAAGAAATGGTGGAGGAAAAGAAAAAAAGTTGAGGAAAAGCCAAGGGAGGGAATAAAGAGACGGAGACAGAAAAGACAATAAAAGTACAAGAGAGGAAGAATGAAAGGGAGAAAGGAATGAAAGATGAAAGGAAAAAGGAAGGAAGAAGAGAGAGAGAGAGAGAGAGAGAGAGAGGAGAGAGAGAGAGAGAGAGAGAGAAGAGAGAGAGAGAGAGAGAGAGAGAGAGATAGTCTACGTAATACTTTAGCACCCCAGGACAGTGCCGAGGAGTGCCAAATGAAGCGACCACGGCGGCACTGTTGCGAGTCAGTGTCAGGCGAGGGACTACTACAGGGACAGCAAGTCTTTAAATTCCACTGAAATATTTACTATGTGGGAATAATTACTGAAGTGGTGGTGGTGGTGGTGGTGGTGGTGGGGGCGGCGGCAGCGGTGGCGGTGAAAGAAGAAGATACATTTTGGGAAAGCAATTTACGATAATCAACTTAATTATCATTTGATCACTTCCACAACTTATTGATTGGGTGGCAAGGAGGAAGCGAGGAGAGGTCTGGAAGGAGGGGGAGAAGGAGGAAGAAGATCAAGAGGAGGATATGAAGGGAAGGGAAGGGAAGGGAAAGGAAGGGAAGGGAAGGGAAGGGAAGGAAGGAAGGCAGGAGGAGAGGATCGCTGGTGATAGAAATAGAAAAAAAAAGGCCATAAAACACATCAGTAACTCCTTCCCCAAACAAACACACACACACACACACACACACACACACACACACACAAACACACACACACACACACACACACACACACACACACACACATACAGACACACATTACGAAACCTAATCTTCTCTTTCCTCGACCCATTTCCAACTTTAAACACATGTCCTTGCAAACTCCTCCTCCTCCTCCTCCTCTTCTTCTTTTTCCCCCTTTCTCTCCTCTTCCTTCTCCCCCAATGTTTACCCTCGTTCCCCATTGCTATTACATTTCTCCTTTACTCTCTGCCTCTCGCCTCTCGCCTCACTTTCCCACTCCCCCCCTCCCCCACCAGGCATGCGGACCAACCACGGCGCCCTCCCGCCCAGCTTTAGTAATAGTTAATGTGGAAAAAAGTTCTGAAAAGTGAAAAGGGTTGCTATTTCTCCAGTTACTTTATTTCTGTCCTCTTTCACCTCCCTCCTTCCCCCATCCGCCTCTTTCGGTACACGGGGAGGTGTCTTCGTCTTTACTATCTTACATCCTTCACTTTAGATTTGATGGAATAGTTTATTAGTGAGAATCTCGTATGGGCCAACAGGTCTTCTGGTGCATAGTGTTCTTCCTTTGTGTT
>NC_087159.1:29575000-29577500 GCF_035594125.1 Scylla paramamosain | reverse complement strand
GTATCATTATTATTACTTTTTTCCCTAGTGACAATATATATATATTTAATGTTCTCAGGTTCCTTCCTTCCAGTTATCCTCGTCTCTTTCTTTCTTTTCCTCGTCATATTGCTGTTACTACTACTACTGCTACCACTAACACTACTACTACTACTACTACTACTACTACTATTACTACTACTACTACTACTGCTTCTACTGATAATGTTCTTTTACCTCTGTACCTACTACTACTACTACTACTACTACTACTGCTGCTGCTACAACAACAACAACAACAACAACAACAACAACAACAACAACTGCTACTACTACTACTACTACTACTGATCATATTCCTTTATCTGTACCTTCTAACACCACCACTACTACCACCACCACCACCACTACTACTGCCACTACCCGCTAATCACAAATGTCGCTGGTTCTCGGAAGGAAGGCAGCCAGCGAGGGGAGGAGGTAGACAGGATGGTGTGGGGAAGGCAGGAAAAAGGGAGATAAGTAGGAGATGTCACGCTCCTTTCTCCCTCTGACACGAAGGAGAGAGAGAGAGAGAGAGAGAGAGAGAGAGAGAGAGAGAGAGAGAGAGAGAGAGAGAGAGAGAGAGAGAGAGAGAGAGAGAGAGAGAGAGAGAGAGAGAGAGAGGGTACGTATATCTGTAAATCGCCCTTCGAGTATAAATAAATAGAAAAAAAATGAATAAATAAATGCGTGTGTGTATTAACTCGTATTTACTTGTAATATCCCAATTCTTAATACCAAATTACCATATTTCTTCTGTATATTTGAATGTGTGTGTGTGTGTGTGTGTGTGTGTGTGTGTGTGTGTGTGTGTGTGCGTGTGTGTGTATGTGTGTGTGTGTGTGTATTACTATACCTACTAACACTCAAAAACACTCGCATTAACACACTCACCCTGAGGAGACAGAGGTAGGGTGTGGTGGTGGGCGGAGGTCGGGGGCCTATTGGAGGAGGCGGTGGCGGCGGCGGCGTTGGAGGTGCAGGAGGGGGAGGAGGAGGAGGAGAAGGAGGCTTTGCAGGAGCTGAGTCTGGAGGGTCTTGGGGAGTCAGCGTTGAGCTCGCCCTTGTTATTATTCAGCACCGGGAGGGAGCCAGCCCCCCCTTGGCCCCCGGTCGTCCCTCCTCCTCCTCCTCCCCCTCCTCCCTCCCTGGTCCGTCCCCCACCGCCCCCTCCTCCGCCGGTGTCGCCTTCGTGGTGGCAGGACGCGTCGTGGGGAAGGTTGACCCGGGACGAGGAGCTGCTCTTGTTGGTGAGCACCGGCAGCTTCTGGGGAGAGAGGGAGAGGGAGTGTGAGAGTGAGTGCTAGAGAGGGAGAGTGCGTGTTAGAGAGGGAGAGTGAGTGTAAGAAAGAAAGAGAGAGGCAGAGATGAAAGACAGAAAAGGGAGATGGTAAGTATAGGAGGGAGAAAGAAAAAAATGTTTGTGAAGAGAGAGAGAGAGAGAGAGAGAGAGAGAGAGAGAGAGAGAGAGAGAGAGAGAGAGAGAGAGAGAGAGAGAGAGAGAGAGAGAGAGAGAGAGAGTGCAAGATTGAAACAATTTTTTCACTGCCCACGCCCGATGCACTAAAAGACTCATATGTATGTGAAAGATTAAAGAAAGAGAGAGAGAGACCAAAAAGAGAGAGAGAGAGAGAGAGAGAGGGAGAGAGGGAGAAAACATAAAGAAGAAACATACAGTAATGAAAATAAAATGAAAAACGTCATTTTAAATATAATAATCAAACTTCTTCAGAAAACATATTTATCAACACCCCACTTACCACACACACACACACACACACACACACACACACACACACGAGGAAAAAGAAAACACGTAGACCACCGTATCGTATCATATGCATAAAAGAAAACGATGATGGAGTGGTGGACTTTTTTCTTCCTTCTTTTCTTTCTCTACCAGATGGATATCCAGTTGTTGGTTCGGCAGCAACTTTTCTCAGAGGGCGCTCGCTATATTTTCCCTCGACTTTTCGCATTTTTATTCCTATATCTACATTGGATCTACACAGAAGAAGGAAAAGAAAGCTTCATAGAAAGTTTATGGATGGAGTGACAGAAGACATGCTTGTAATGGGGCTGACTGAGGGAGATAGAACGCTTGTAATGGGGCTGACTGAGGGAGATAGAACGCTTGTAATGGGGCTGACTGAGGGAGATAGAACGCTTGTAATGGGGCTGACTGAGGGAGATAGAACGCTTGTAATGGGGCTGACTGAGGGAGATAGAACGCTTGTAATGGGGCTGACTGAGGGAGATAGAACGCTTGTAATGGGGCTGACTGAGGTACATAGAATGCTTGTAATGGGCTGACTGAAGGAGATAGAATGCTTGTAATGGGCTGACTGAAGGAGATGGAATGCTTGTAATGGGGCTGACTGAGGGAGATGGAATTCTTGTAATGGGGCTGGCTGAAGGAAATAGAATGCTTGTAATGGGCTGACTGAAGGAGATAGAATGCTTGTAATGGGGCTGACTG
>NC_087159.1:29560000-29562500 GCF_035594125.1 Scylla paramamosain | reverse complement strand
ATTTAGTTCGTACTGTCAATAAGTGGTGCCAGAGAGGTGCTTTGTCTGGTACGGAAGCGACGCAAGCTTATTCACACACACACACACACACACACACACACACACACACACACACACACACACACGATTGTATAAGAGGTACACAAAGGCGTGACATGCTTGTGTGTATGTGTGTGTGTGTGTGTGTGTGTGTGTGTGTGTGTGTGTGTGTGTGTGTGTGTGTGTGTGTGTGTGTGTGTGTGAGAGGAGTAGATCTTATCATGCTTATCCTTCAGGGTGAATAACTTTGATGAAGGAAGGGTCACGAACAAAGGAAGATAAAGAATGGAGGAAGGAACAAACGATGAATAAAAGGATAAGCATGGTCAAAAAAAGAACGTAGAGAGAGAGAGAGAGAGAGAGAGAGAGAGAGAGAGAGAGAGAGAGAGAGAGAGAGAGAGAGAGAGAGAGAGAGAGAGAGAGAGAGAGAGAGAGAGAGAGGGAGAAAGAGGGAGAGAGAGGGAGAGAGAAAGGACAAGAATGGAGAAACAGATTATAAATGAAAGGATAATCATGGCAAAAAAAAAAAAACAGAAAAAGAAAGAAAGAAAGAAAGGAAAAGAAAGAAAATATAGCAAGAATGAATGAACAAAGAAATGACGAGATTATCATTAAATCTAGCTTTTGAGAGAGAGAGAGAGAGAGAGAGAGAGAGAGAGAGAGAGAGAGAGAGAGAGAGAGAGAGAGAGAGAGAACAGCTAGTAATCAAGCCTGATATACACTACAGATTCACACACCACAAATTTACAAAAAGTACAACTACAGCTCCAGTGTGTGCGTGGGATTCGGACCCGGGACGCTGGCTGGCCTGGCAGAATAGTCATTACCTTCCCACAATGAGATTCAGAGGAAAAAATAACCACAAAACTGGAAGCGATCACCGATTCTGTTGAAGATGATGATACAGCAAGCGCTCTCTCTCTCTCTCTCTCTCTCTCTCTCTCTCTCTCTCTCTCTCTCTCTCTCTCTCTCTCTCTCTCTCTCTCATATCGACGTGTTACACCTCCGCTGTACATCAGAATAAACCAGAACAATGTGTGTGTGTGTGTGTGTGTGTGTGTGTGTGTGTGTGTGTGTGTGTGTGTGTGTGTGTGTGTGTGTGTTGCCGCAGTCTCAGCCAGCACTGTGGGATGGTAAGGCACTCTGAGGCTGAGGATTTCTGGCTATGATTCCTTCCCCCGTGACCCAGTGCTCGGATGGCGCCACGCAGGGGAGGGCAGTGAGGCAGTAAGGCAGTGAGGCAGCCGGCTATGGCGCCTTACCCAGCACACCACACACCACGGCCAGTCACATTTCAGACAGTGCACCACAACCTTGACACACCACAGCCTCACTGACCCACCCCTCCACGGCGCTGCTCCACCTCACTACCTGCCCCCACCCCCTTCTCTCTCTCTCTCTCTCTCTCTCTCTCTCTCTCTCTCTCTCTCTCTCTCTCTCTCTCTGTATCTCACCAAATAGCGGCCTGATCCCACTCGTGGCCATTACTGTAGTGGCTTTTGCTGAGCACTCCGGATTGCAGACGTGAGGAATAACGAGGAGGAGGAGGAGGAGGAGGAGGAGGAGGAGGAGGAGAGGGATAACGAAGAGTAAGAGACAAGGAGTGGAAGTGGCTGATGTTGGTGTGGCATTGTGTTGGAGGAACTCACCCGCCGGTGCCTGGGCAGCCCCCACGGGTAGGTGTGATAGAAGGGCGCCACGAGAATCCTTGTGCCCTCCATGCGGGGCACGGCCGGCGGCCCCCTAGCTGACCCTGACGGGACTAGCTGAGGGGCTCTCCTCCCCCTGGCCGCACACCGGACCATGGGGGCCATGACGCGGGCGGCACAGGGCCAGCAGGGCCACACAGCCTCGCGTCGCTCGCAGGCCCGTGGGGCGCGCCTCACTCGCGGCTCACTGACCGCCTAACACAGTGACCAATATGAACGTTTCTCTGACCACTAGGCACAAACCTCCCGCGCACCGGAGAGTCATAATAGTTCCCTGAGTGAGCACCTACACCGCAGAGGCGAGGCGGCGGAGCGGCGGGGCGTCAGGCGGCGCGGAGGGCGGCTGGCGGCGGGCAGGGTGCGAGAGCACATGCGGGCCGTGGCGGCCAGGTGGGTGTGCGCACGTGTGAGCAGAGTCGCGGGTACTGGTGGCAGGTGCTACAGGTGCCGCCGCCGCACGAGTGTCGTCATGGAAACGTAGAACTGCCGCGCACCGCCAGACGCCTTCCTCCCACGCAGGGCAGCCAGCCACCCAGGGCCTGGCTCCGCCAATGACAGGAATCAACCCTTCATTAACTAGTGTTCGGTGCGCCGCAGCGGTCAGCGAGAGTCTCCAGCCTCTGCCAGCCGCGGTGCGCCTCTCACTCCTAATGGTTGGAGGAGAGACGCCGAGTGCTCGTGTGGCATCGCGGGGCTGGAGGGGAACAGCGGCGCCGCGCGAGCCAGAGCGATCTGTCTGGAGCTCAGGACGC
>NC_087159.1:29540000-29555000 GCF_035594125.1 Scylla paramamosain | reverse complement strand
AGCTTATTGTTGTTGTTGTTGTCGCTGTTGTTGCTGTTGTTGAAACTTTTGCTGCTGTTGAGGTTTTTGTTATTGTTGTGGCTGTTGCTGTGACTGTGAGTGCTACTGTTGTGGCTATTGCTGTAATTGTGACTGCTGCTACTGTAGTAGTTGTTGTTGTTGTTGCTGCTGCTGCTAGTGTTGTTGTTGTTGCTGCTGCTGCTGGTGTTGTTGTTGCTGACCGTGCGGTGTGGCCTGATGGTTTCGGGCTCAACAGTTAGCTCAGAGTCGCTCCTATCTGCGACGCGGTCAGCGCGGCCCAGGCTAGAACAGTGCAGCCAGCGACGGCCACGAGCCAGAAGCGTGTTGCTGTCCTTGCTGGAGTGCCGCGTGCGGCGTGGAAGAGTTTCACTGTGGGCTGCCCGGCGGGTGGTGGGTGGCAGGATGGAGAGCGGGGCAGGGGGCACCAAGTCACAGTAACCTGCATCGCTGGGGGCACGGTGAGAGGTTAGCAGGTCAGGTTGCGAGGCTCCCAGGTCGCTTATGCGGTGACCACGACCCACGTCGAGGCCGTCGTCGCGGCTGCGCGCCCTGCGTAGGGAGCCCTCCACGCTCCGCCACCGGTCAGGCCGCAGCCGCCATAACAGAGAGTTTCGCTTGGAGATTCCTCTTCGGGAGGACTCCGTCCTGCTCTCTGAAGGCTGCGGGCGGGGCTGCTTAGCCTGCGCAGTAGGCGCAACGTGGTCGTGGATGGAGGGCGTGGTGGAAGAGAGCGGCGTGGAGGTGCGGATCTCCTCGGGCCGCCACGCCTCGTCCAGGTGGTGGCTGCGGGGCCGGTGCTCCTTGAGGGCGCGCTTGCGTTCAGGTTTGTCCCCGCGGCCGAGCGTGGCGGGGTAGAACTGAGCCGAGTTTTGTTCCGCCCAGCGGCTCCACGTCCCGCCCAGGTGGCTCCAGGTGCCGTAAGTGAGGGGCGCCCGGGAATCAGTGAGGGAAGTGTCTCGCGAGGACGTCCTCCTGAGGGAGTAGTATTCCAGGAACCCGTAGTCACCTCCCTCCGCGTCCAGCACGTCCTCGACACTCCGCACCCGCCACTCCCGCCCGCCCGCCCGCGTGAGGGCCGAGAACGGGTTCTTGAGGCCTCGTCGCAGCGTCACGTCACCGTTGGGCAGTGATGTGACGCCCTTACATCCGCCACCCCCTGTGGCGTGGGTGCCACCTCGTGGGAGTGCAGGATGTCAACGGAGGCCTTGGTGTGTTTGTGGGCGGGCGTGTGTGCCCCGGAGAGCCACGTCTTGAGCGTCATGGTGGACGCCCGCCGCCGCCGCCGCCGCCGCTACCACTACTCCTGCCTGCCTGGCGGAGGGGAAACAAAAGGGCAAACTAAAGCAACTCAATAAAAACTACAGAACAAAACAAGGACATAAAATACACGGGTGGCCGACGAGTGGGAGGGTGAGAGGCAAGGAAGGGCGACCGACGTGAGTGTGAGGGAAGCAGGTGTGTTTGTGTGAGGCGCCGCGTGACAGTGTGTGCAGGAAGCAACGGGTGACTGAGTGCGTGCAGGGAACAACACCTTGGGGCGAGGAGCGCGGCGTCCTGTCGCGCTGAAGGAGTGAGGGGCGGGGGAAGGACTGAAGGAAGGACGAGGGCCGGCAGGCGCGTGGCTGATCAATACTGTGTGGGCGGGTTGAGGTCGTGAAGGCGTGCCCGGCGCCGTGAGGGAATGTGAGGCGTGGGGAAGTGTGAGGGAGTGACGCGGGTGAAGGGAAGGAAAATATAAATAAAAGTAGAGTAGAGTTAAGAGAAAGAGCCTCCTCATGTCGGACCACTCTTGCCACTACACAAAATAATAATAATAATAATAATAATAATAATAATAATAATAATAATAATAATACTTCACCACAACACATCAAACAACAGCTAAACAGATACACAAATATGTAAATAAATACCGAACACAAGCACACAAATATAATACACTTGACAAAATATCTGATAAGTAAACAAAACATACACTAAAAATGATAATAATAGTAGTAAATAAAGGCAAAATAACTGATGATAATAAATAACTCAAGATACTTATAGGCAGGTACGCGGGAGTCCAGCAGGGGAGGCAGGGAGGGTCTTGCTGCCACTTACAAACTTACTTACCTTACTTGCTGTTCTGTAAGTGTATCTCGGTACCAGGACCAGTTTGTCTCCCTTCACCTCTCGCCCGGTCATAACTTTCCTTTCCTATAATCCTTTCCTGAAATTCTTCTTCTTCCCACTCTCTTTATTTTCAGGTAAATTTCTATCAAATGTGGATTATTCATTTGAAGGAAAAAAAAAATCATCTTTCCTCACTTATTATTCCTTTCTTAATCTTTCCCTCGCTATTCATTTCATCCGTAACTTTTCCCTTTCTTAATAACACTTTTCTATTGCATTCCATTATTAAATTAAAGGAAAAATCGTTTAATCGTTTTTCCTTACTAATTATTGCCTTCTTAATCCTTCTCTCGCTATCTGTTCCCATCCATAACTTTCCCCTTCCTTGATAACACTTTTCAACCGCATCTCATTACTGATTTAAAGGAATATCGTCTTTCCTCATGATAATTATTACCTTATTAATTTCCCTCCTTGCTATTTATTTTTATCCGTGATTTTTCTCCTTCCTTGATAACACTTTCATCCCGCAATCCGTTTTCTTCATGGTTTCTTGCTCAGTTTTCTTACGTTCACGGTTTCATTTCGTTCCTAGACTGTTTCTTTCACGCCATGTTTCCTTCCTCTAATTCCCTCCTTCACGGTTACCTTCCCTTCTCACATTTCCTTCGTGCGTGAGAGCTCTCCTTACATTCATTCCTCCTTCTCCTCCTCCTCCTCCCACTCCTTCTCCTCCTTGTGTGTGTGTGTGTGTGTGAATATGTGTTTTTTTCCTCATCTTTTCCTTTTCCTTTGCTTTCTCAATGGTCTCCGTGCGCGGATTGAATAACCCTGCATGACAATGATCCATGTTTTGACGCAACATTAAGAAGCCGTTGCGTGGGAAAACTTAACCACCATTCCATTCACGTCTGACTTTCTCCTGGAATCTGCACCGCAATTATTCCTGATATTGTCATTATTACTCTTGTTGTTATGGGGATGTGTGATGAGTGCGCGGTGCTGGCGGGAGGTTCTGGAGGGGTTCTCGGATCGTTGGCCTTTTCTCACCGGCTTTGGTTCATCAGTTTTAATACGCGGGGATAAAAGGGGAATAAAAAAAAAAGTGATGAAAAACTGTGAGGGTGAATGTTTGATGTTTTATCAGCTTATGGTTTTAACGAGCGGTTGATTGATGGGGATGAGAGAAGGAGAGAGAGAGAGAGAGAGAGAGAGAGAGAGAGAGAGAGAGAGAGAGAGAGAGAGAGAGAGAGAGAGAGATTTCATCATTCTGAAGGTTGTCACCAATACGAATTATGACATGACCTACACACACACACACACACACACACACACACACACACACACTAAACGGTGACTGAGTGTATGAACGATTGACTGTATGCATGAATAACTGAATAGCTTCCCTTCCTTTCCCTTCCCTTCCCTTCCTGACCCTATTCCTCCTCTTACTCTTCCCTTTCCCCCAACATCCCCTGCCGCCCCCGGGCCCACGCTGACGGACGCCTTAATCAGCGGCACCAACAACCTAATGGCCTCGTTACCTAACCACCATTACCGCCCATTACGTCCCACGCAACGCAAGCCCTACTCGTGGTAAGGCAGGCACGCTTACTCGGCCTTCTCCTGCCTGCCTATGCAACCTGCCCGCCAGCCTACCTACTTAAATGTCTGATATTTTTTTACGTGTTTTTTTTTCTTCCTTTCTTTCTTGTGGTCTATTTGTGTGTAGGGTTCTCTGTCCGGGTGTCTGTTTTGCGTGGGTGTTTGTTTATAATCTGTCCATATCTTCTGTCTGTTTGTCTTTGTTTATTTGTCTAATTTGTCTGCCTGTCTGCCTGCCTGTCTGTTTGCCCTCCTTCCTGTCTACCTATATGCCTGTCTTCCTGCCTACTTTGTCTGACTACTGATCTGTCTACCTGCCTACCTGTCTATCTGTCTGCCTGCCTGCCTGTCTTCCTGTCTGTTTAACTTCCTGTCTACCTGTCTAACTATTTGTCTACTGTATGCTTGTTTATTTACCTCCCTGCCTACTTGATTGGCCATCTGTCTACCTGCCTACCTACCTTTCTGTCTCATCGCCTATTTGTCTCTCTGCCTGCCTTCTTGCGTATCTATGTATCTGACTGCCTGCCTGCCTGCCTGCCTACCTATCCCCCAGTTGTCTCAAACGGCCTGCAGCATCACACCCCTCACCTCCCCGCGCCTCGCCAGTCCATGTCGCTGTCAAGACGTTCACTGTATCGCGTTTGTAATACGTAATTCCTTCCTCCAGGCATGGGTAGTGTTTCCTCCTTCTCCTCCTCCTCCTCTTCTTCCTCAAGCCTACAGACCCTTTACCTCCTTTTTCTTCCTTCTCCTTCCTTTTCTCATGGTTCTTTCGCAGCGGCCTCTCCTCCTCCTCCTCCTCTTCCTATTCTCCCTTCACTTCCACCTCCTCCTCTTCCTCCTTCACTTCCTTCTCCTCCTCCTCTTCCTCCTCTTTCTCTTCCTCCTCCTCCTCCTCCTCGACCGTGTCTTATTCACGTTAGTTTTGGGAGTGAGTGAAAAATCTTCTTGTCAGGTGACGGTGTTTGTTTCTCACCTGTGTGTGTGTGTGTGTGTGTGTGTGTGTGTGTGTGTGTGTACCTGTTTCTATCTACCTATCTCTCTATCTATATATTCTTATAATTATGGTCACTGTAGGGAAGAGAGAGAGAGAGAGAGAGAGAGAGAGAGAGAGAGAGAGAGAGAGAGAGAGAGAGAGAGAGAGAGAGAGAGAGAGAGAGAGAGAGAGACCCTGACCTTGAAATGTGCTGTTAGTTGTAGTTTACATGGTGGAAATCAATGTCACGCTCTTCTCTCTCTCTCTCTCTCTCTCTCTCTCTCTCTCTCTCTCTCTCTCTCTCTCTCTCTCTCTCTCTCTCTCTCTCTCTCTCTCTCTCTCTCTGTTTTCGCTAAACATTCAAGTCCAGCCATCACTAATAAGCTCATAAGACAAGTGAACATTCATCAGTGTCTCAAGGCTTCAGTTAAATAAATTATATCCACCCCACCCTCTCTTTTTCTTTCCACATCTTCCCCTCTGGTCTTAAGTGGCGAGCAGAGAACACTGGTGCTATTGTTATGATTGCCCTTCACTGCAACTACCACCACCACCACCACCACCACCACCATCACCACCACCAAGGGTACGCTCCTGAAGGGTATGAGTGACGGTACAAACAGTTCTCAGACTTGTCCAGGTCAGGCGAGGTGTAGTACGTAGATTGGTGTTTTGAGAGTTATTTGGTTAGATTAGCTGGTTTTTTTGTCTGGTGGTGGTGATGGTGGTTGTGGGTAAGACTCTATTCTCTCTCTCTCTCTCTCTCTCTCTCTCTCTCTCTCTCTCTCTCTCTCTGCAGTCTTCCCCTCTATACAATCCTGATCTCTCCTCTTTTTCATTCCCCTCCTCTTCTTCCTCTTCCTCCGCCTCTAGTAAGGAGCTCAAGGTTTGCTGCTGTTTGCCTTCCTTCTCCTCCTCCTCCTCCTCCTCCTCCTGCCGTGTCTGCAGTATCATTACCTAGACTAGCGTGGTGTCAGTCGCCTAAAAGAGCCCGTGCTTGTATGGTGAAGGAGGGAAGCGAGTACACACAGATTACGTGAGTGCTTTTGTTTTGAGGTCTAGGCTGCGTGATGTAGGGGTGCTGTGTGACCTCTCTCTTTCTTTCTCTCTTTCTCTGCCTTCAGAATCACGTGTGGGGAAACATAAAGCCCTCTTCTCTTTTCCCATCCCCCAAATCCCCTTCAGTGTCCAGCGGGCCCGTGAGGAAAGCCTGGGGGGACTGTGTGGGGACGGCCCGCTAACCGTGGGAAGGAGGCGCGGTGACTGTAAGCTTATGACCACTCGGGGCGAACATGACGGGAGAGACAAGGCGCTCACGACACGATCCTCCTCCTTGGGCTGGTAAATAGTGTGGTGGTGTCCGTGAGTAACCAGCCAGGGTGCGAGGGAACGGGGGACTGAAGAGAGGGTATGGCTGGGAGGGGAGGTAAGGTTAGAGAGAAGAGGGGAAGCAGGAGGTGGAGGGAGTTTATTGTAGGGAAAAGAGGAAGGTAAGATGGAAGGAGGGTAAGAAGAAATGGAACTTAAAGACGGAATAATTAATCAGTAAGACGGGAAGGAAATTAAGAGAGAGAGAGATTGTATAGCAAAAGGGGAAGAAAAGACGGAGGGAGGAAAATATATTGCAAGAAGCGACAAGTGACAGGAAGGGAGTTAGAAGAGGAACAGAGGAAGGGTGGAGAGGAGGAGAGGAGGGAGCTTGATCGTGAGAGCCATAAAGGAAGGAAACACTGGATGGAAGACAGAATAGGAAGAGGGAAGCGAGGAAAAAGAATGGCAGCGGAGAGAGAGAGAGAGAGAGAGAGAGAGAGAGAGAGAGAGAGAGAGAGAGAGAGAGAGAGAGAGAGAGAGAGAGAGAGAGTGGGAAGGGAGAGAGAGACATGTAGAAGTGATGAACAGAAAGCTTCCAATTCATCTTACCTTCCCCTCGCCCTTCACTTCCCTTCATGCCCTTCCCATTGCTGTTCATTGCCCATCACGGAGTACTTTCACCACCACCACCACCACCACCACCACCACCACCACCACCACCACCACCAGAAAAAATACGAACAATAACAACACAACCTTCGTTTTTCCTTCCTTACCATTACATCATTTGACCATAAGGAGAAAAAAATAACGAGATGGTAATTGTAACAAGACATGATACTTACCTCAACACACACACACACACACATACACACACACACACACACACACACACACACACACACACACACTTAACCTTCCTTATCTAATCAGCACAACTCACCGCCTCCTCACATCTTCACCGCCCACCTCCTTCCCTCGCCACACGTACCTGAGGAAGGGAAAAATATACAGGTTAATTAAAGGATTCTACCTGTACTCGTCTTGAAAAGTGAAATATACATGAAAATATTGTTTGAAGTGAAATGTCATGATGAGAGAGAGAGAGAGAGAGAGAGAGAGAGAGAGAGAGAGAGAGAGAGAGAGAGAGAGAGAGAGAGAGAGAGAGAGAGAGAGTGTACCTTAATATTTCACGTTTTTCACAGGTAAGGCTATATTCATAATCACCCCTTCCATTCCCCTTCCTTCTCCACTCCCCTGTCTCCCTTCTCCCATTGGTATGATCCATTGCAGAAGCTGAGGGAGGGGAGAAGAGTGGGTAGGGGAGGAGGGAGAAATGGAGGTTCATCACGTTGGAGGTAACACTAATTCTCTCCCCTTCCCCCTCACCTTCTCTTTTCCCTCCCTCCCTCCCTCCCCTTATTACTCAAATCCACGTGACTTCCCAAACCAACACGTATGACTCTCCTCTCTCTCTCTCTCCTCCCCTTCTTTCTCTCCTCTCACCTCCCTAACTATATTTTACTTCCCTCTCTCTCTCTCTCTCTCTCTCTCTCTCTCTCTCTCTCTCTCTCTCTCTCTCTCTCTCTCTCTCTCTCTCTCCAGAAGTAAACACGTCCCAAGCACACTCGGAGGAGGTGTCACGCCCTTCCACTCTCACTCACTCTCCCCTCTCTCCCCTCCCCTCCACGCGGCCACTTTAAAACTTCTTTCTCCCCCTCCCACTTACCTACCCCCCTACCATAACTTTTCTCTTTTTCTCCCCTCCCTCTCCCTCCCCTTCCTCTTCTCTTCCTCTTCCTTCTTCAGTAACACCCTTCCCTTCCCTCACGCCCTCAGGAAGACTCGTGACACTACCGCTTTGGGTAAACACACACACACACACACACACACACACACACACACACACACACACACACACACACACACACACACACATATTACAGCTCCCTTGGTAACATATCAGATTTTTCATTGGCTCCTCTGCATCATTCATGTCATCTTATCAATGGTACAGACAAGCGGGTGTATAATTAGGTTAGCGGGAAGGTGTGCTGGGTTCATTAAGTGCCTGAATTAAAGGTAAGTGTTGTGAGGAGTATATGTAACAAGGCGAGGGAAGAAGGTGAACACTGTGGAATGGCGTCTTATTTTTCAGTGCGTAGTCCGTGGCCAAAGGAAGTCTGTGTCTCGGTCTTTTAATCCTTAGACAGACCCATTACAAGCACACGTTTAGGGACTGAGGTTAGGTTAGAGTTAGGTCAGGTTAGGTTAGGTTATGTTACGTTTAGGTTAGGTTACGTTAGGTTATATTAGATTAGCTTAGGTTAGGTTAGGTTAGGTTAGGTTAGGTATTCAGTCTTAAGCTTCATTAGTCCCAATACAACACCGAAACAGTATACTAGGCAGAACGAAGCAATGAACCCGTAGTCTCATCAGTTCTAGCTTCCAGTACTCTCACTAACAAGACGTGATGAAATACCATGCATCACAGGGGCCCAGTGAGTGAAGCGAGGAACCTGCCAGCTTTCCACACCACCCCCAGGCCCCCTCTACACAAACTTTCTGCGGACTTGTACCTATAATTATATCTTGCCGGCAGCAGCTATTTGAACTCTCTCTCTCTCTCTCTCTCTCTCTCTCTCTCTCTCTCTCTCTCTCTCTCTCTCTCTCTCTCTCTCTCTCTCTCTCTTTCTCCTTTCAGCAACTTGTACATTAACTTTTTTCTTCTTTTTTTTATATTCGTAAAACTTTCCCTTCCTACGTTTTCTTCTACGACTAACTGTTTTCTTTTCTTTTTTTCTTATTATTAATCGTTTTACTGTTATGGTTGTCTCTTGTTAGCACTGAGAGCACTGTCGTAAACTGTGTGGTTGGATATCAAGAAGAAAAGAATGTAAGGTTAGTTTCATCTTTGCTAAGCTACAGAAGTAATTTTCTAGTGAGACTGTAGTATAAGAAATAAGTCTTTCAAAATTTGTACATGATAATGAGAAAAATTGACTACCAGTGGAAGGGTTAATAACTAGTTTCTTTGTAAACATTAAATTCTTCACCCGATTCAAATAATTTTCTAAGTAATCCATTTTGTGTTTTATTATTTATGATTTTTCTTTCCCTCACCCCTATTCTGTCCACCTCTCTAATGCAAGAGTTAACCAATATTCTCAATCTTTCATCCCTTTCTCTGGTAAACTCTGGAACTCCCTGCCTGCTTCTGTATTTCCACCTTCCTGTGACTTGAACTCTTTCAAGAGGGAGGTTTCAAGACACTTACCCTTCAATTTTTGACTACCGCTTTGGATTTCAGGAACTGGCATCTCAGTGAGTCTTTTTTTTTTTTTTATTATTATTATTAAAGTTTTGTTGCTTTTGGCTGGTGCCCCTCCTACATACAGAAAAATTGAAAAAAAAGTGTAATTTCCTCAGATCTTTTCTCTTTGTCATGCTACACATCACATTTACGCTTTCTGCTGTTGTTCACTGTTCACTGTTCTCATTACTTCTGTACTTCTTTCCCACGCCTCATAATTTCCTCCTTCGGCTCAATTTTGTTCTATCTTCCCTCGCTCCTTCACTCCGCAATATATATACCTTCCTTTCATTTTCCTTCATCCTACATCTTCGTACACTTTCCCATTACACACTCATTTTCCCTCCCTTCCCACGCCTTACCGTGAAGAGAGAGAGAGAGAGAGAGAGAGAGAGAGAGAGAGAGAGAGAGAGAGAGAGAGAGAGAACTCACGTGTAGAAGAGATAAATATCAATCTTCTCTTTCTTTTAATCTAATAATCGAGTAAGTTAATGACCAGTCTATCTTTCTTTCCTCTCTTTCTCATCATAAATTTTCCAACAAGGGAGAATCTAACAAGCTTTTTCTTTTGCTTTTTCTTTTCTTTCTTTTTCCAAGTTTATTTTCTTTCCACAGAGACACAGTCGGGTATTTTCCCTCCCCGTTCACCCTTCCCTGCCTTCAATTATGAGAAAAAAAAGTAAAAAAATAAAAGTAGGAAAAAAGTAGAGTTTGCAAGTTCGTGTGACCTTCTCCCTTGACCTCTGTTGACCCGCGCCACTTTGGAGGACATAACCTGTCGAGGAGGAGAAGGAGGAAGGGAGGGAGGGAAGGTGGGAGAGACAGAGGAAGGAAGGAAGGGAGGGAGGGAGGGAGGGAGGGAGGGAGGGAGGGAGGGAGTGAGGGAGAGGTGTGTCTAGGGTGAAGCTGAGAAAAGGAGGCAGGGTGTGTGTGTGTGTGTGTGTGTGTGTGTGTGTGTGTGTGTGTGTGTGTGTGTGTGTGTAGCTGGAGGTGAAGGGGTGATGTATGACGGGGTGAGGGAAGTGTACGAAAGGAGGTGGGGGGCGAGGTTGGGTGTGTGTGGAGGTGAAAGAAGCTGAAAGGAGGTGAAATGGGAAGGAGATGGAAGGTGAAATAGGTGGAGGCGTGCCAGTGTGGCGAGGAGGGAAGACGCAATGAGAAAGAGAGAGAGGGAAGAGATGTACTAGAGGCGTGAGGGGAGATGAGAGGTGAGAGTCAGGCGTGCGTGGGTGTGTGGGTGGGAGGGGCAGGTATGTGAGTATGTGTGTGTGTGTGTGTGGGTGAGAGGGGAGTAAAAGGGACTGGGCACAGGGAGGAGCATAAAAAGAAGGTTACTGAAGGACGCATGTGTAAGGCTCTTCCCTCCTGTTGGTGCTGACGAAGACAAAGACTCGTTCTCCTTGTGCTGTGTCTTCCAGGGAGTCTTCTTACTGAGGGAAGGAGGGAGGGGGGAGATGACGCAGTAACCAGGGAGGAAGGAGGAGAGGACAAGGGAGAGGAAAGGAGGGAAGGAGGAAGGGAATGATGAGGGAAGATTGAAGATGGTGAGAGAAGGAACAGGTGGTGAAGGAGACAAGGGAAGATGAGAGGGAAGGAGAGGAGGAGGGAGAGGAGGAAGGAGGAGAGAGTAAAAAATTCCTATCTCAGGGTAATCATCTCCTTTGATTTACATAAACAATACATACGCAGTGAGAAACCTTCATACACTCTCTCTCTCTCTCTCTCTCTCTCTCTCTCTCTCTCTCTCTCTCTCTCTCTCTCTCCTCTACCACCACGATGACTAATGCACCCACATGACCGCAACGACTCTATAATATACATACACAGAATACACTACACTACACACACACACACACACACACACACGCACACACACACTGTCCCTTAACATGACGCCCACTTACCAACGATTCTCTCTCTCTCTCTCTCTCTCTCTCTCTCTCTCTCTCTCTCTCTCTCTCTCTCTCTCTCTCTTTCTCAGTGCCAGCTGAAATACTGATTCACTTTCACTTTTCATTCAACGATTGTTTGTCATGCACGAGAAAAAACTACTCGCGTGTGTTTGTGTGTGTGTGTGTGTGTGTGTGTGTGTGTGTGTGTGTGTGTTGCGAGACACGCACGTGCGGCCACAACAAAACACTCACAGTAAATATGAATAAAAGTTTACCCACGTTCTTTCTCTTAGGTAATTAAAGAAAAAAAATAATTATTCTTATCGTCATTACTATTACTACTACTATTACTCCTACTATTACTACCACCACCTCTACTATTATACTTCTATGCTGGCATCATTCAAAACATCAAGAACAGTACTCAGTGCACAGATAAAGGAGGAGGTCAGGTTGAGATTTTATGGTTCAGAGACGGAGTAAAAACAGCAGGCGATGAGAGCAGGATGGTTTGAGCCAAAATAACATGGTAATAGAGCAAGATTGTAGTGGTTAGGCGGGGCGAGAAGACACACGCTAAATGACGAGAGAGAGAGAGAGAGAGAGAGAGAGAGAGAGAGAGAGAGAGAGAGAGAGAGAGAGAGAGAGAGAGAGAGAGTCACCCTTCACTCTCTCTCTCTCTCTCTTTCTCTCCTTTCAGTGTTACGTTAGAGAAAGAGAGAATGGCAGTTACAACTTTCACTTTTCGCTACATGCCATGCCCACGATCCTCCTCCTCCTCCTCCTCCTCCTCCTCCTCCTCCTCCTCCTCCTCCTCCTCCTCGTCTTCCTCCTTTTTTTCTTCCTCCTCGTCTTCCTCCTTCCTTCCTCTAATGGGTAGTCTTGTATACATTTTTTTGTCAGTACTGTTGTTAATATTTTCTAGAGTGGCTGATGATGATGATGATGATGATGATGGTGAAGATATTTTGTTGCGTTAGTATTGCTCTCTCTCTCTCTCTCTCTCTCTCTCTCTCTCTCTCTCTCTCTTCCTTGTTCTGGCTATTGACTCCCAGCGGCTGTTCACCCTCGCAGGCCGCCTCTTCCCGCCTCGCCTCGCCCCGCCAAGTCCCGCCCCGCTATACGTTGCTTCTGTCCGCGCCTCGAATAGGTTTGGTTGCCGTGCGTGGCCTCATGAACCTACTCTCTCTCTCTCTCTCTCTCTCTCTCTCTCTCTCTCTCTCTTTCTCTCTCTCTGCTTTCTACAATACTCTCTCTCAAAACAGTCAAGAGGTTAAGTAATGACCTCACGCTTCTCCTGCTTCTGTTGTTTCTGTTGTTACCGCCACGCCCTTGCAAGACAACAGCCTGCCATCCCCCCTTCCGTGTGTGTGTGTGTGTGTGTGTGTGTGTGTTTGTGTGTTTTGTGTTTCTTCCTCTTCTTCTTCTTCTTCTTCTTTTTCTTCTTCTTCTCCTTCTTCTTCTTCTTCTTCTTTCTCCTCCTCCTCCATCTTTTTGTTTTTGCCTTTCACTATTTTTCCGTTTTTGCTCGTCGTCTTCCTCCTCCTCCTCCTTCTCCTCCTCCTCTTCCATCTCCTCCTCTTACTCCTCCTCCTCCTCCTTCTTCTTCTCTTCTTCCTATATTTGCCTTTCAGTGTCTTTCTCTTTCTATTCCGTATCTTTTTTCTTTGTCATCTTTTCCTTCTCTTCTTTCCTTGTATTTGGACACATACACACACACACACACACACACACACACACACACACACACACACACACACACACACACACACACACACACACACACACACACACACACACACACACACACACACATTCTGTCACGCTCCTGTGATCAATCACTCATTCGGGCTATTAAAGTATTACGTATGATTCTAATCACTTCCTCCTGCTCCTAACGTTCTCTCTCTCTCTCTCTCTCTCTCTCTCTCTCTCTCTCTCTCTCTCTCTCTCTCTCTCTCTCTCTCTCTCTCTCTTGCACACTTTCACTCTCCATCGGTCAGCCGTGGGCCAGTTCTCCATCCCATTCCTCTCCTTCTCTCCTCTCCCCTCCCACGCTGTCCCCTCCCCCTTTCTCCTTCCCCCCTCCCACGGCCCACCTCCCAGCATTCTCTGCCCACTACGCCGCCCACACTACGTACATGCACACGCTAATACCTACTTGAGTTTGTAGTTAAGTTAACAAAGAGAGCCAAACGTACACACGCTACTAAGAAACTGTGTACACTCATAATTGTTACTTACACACACACACACACACACACACACACGTACGTACACACACTACTGTTTACACGTGTACACTTCTCACCTGAGTTACACATGGATGTACACATAATACTGTTTACATGTGTATGTTTATCTTATCTTTGTTACACACGACTGAGCACACACGGGGGGAGGTGGAGGAGAAAAGAAGAAGAAGAAGAAGAAGAAGAAGAAGAAGAAAGAGAGAAAAGTCGACGAGTACGATAGCAATGACTAAGACGAAGAAGAACAAGAAAAACAAGAATAACAAGAACAACAAAAACAAGAAGGAAACGAAGAACAAGAATAGGAACGAAAACAAGAAGAAAAAGAAGAAAAATGCAAGTAATATTAACGTGAGCAAAACGAATGAAATATTACAGAGCGACAAACCCCAATAAGTAAAATAAAATAAAATAAATGAAGAGAAAAAGAAGGAGGCGACATAAATTCATACATTATTGCAAGCTTCGGCCGAGAGAAGTGAGCCTGTTTAATATAATCAGGCAACGAAGTGAAGTGAAGCGTAAAATTAAGCTTCATTCTGACTGCCCTTCTGCATTGACATGACCCAAGCATTACACTAATACGAGGAGATAAGACTTAACACTCTCTGATCTAACCTTACCTAACCTAATACATAGTGGTCTGGAATACATTATAGACGTGGCATAAGCATTACACTCGCACGTGGAGGAGATAGGGATTAATACTCACTGACCAAACCTAACCTAACAACCTAATATACCTGGAATATATAGACACATACGTACTAGACGCTAAGAAAATATGTATTCGGAAATGGATAACATCAAATACGATACAAAAACATTATATCTATTAGTAAACAAATAAATAGGGTAGACACAAAAAAAATAATAGAAAATCAGATCACCAATTTATAAACGCAAGATCAAACGAATAAATAGAAAAATAAAATACACACACAAAAAAAAAGAAAAAAATCCCATTCATTACCTCACAAAAATCAAGAAAAAAAATTGCAAACTCAAAACACTAATTCACAAAAGGAATATCGAATGAATAATACTGAACATAATACAAAGGCATCGTATTTATGACCTAACGGAGTCAAGTAAAAGTATAATACACAGCCAATGAAACTTTATAAAGGTAAATATTTAGCTCCAAGTATATGATGTAAACGGGAAGGCAGCAATTACACTGTTGGAGGAGGAGGAGGAGGAGGACGACGAAGAAGTAGTAGAGGAGGGGGAAGAGGAAGAAAAAGAAGAAGGAGGAGAAGGAGGAGGCGGAACTGATGGGAGTAAGAAAAATAAATAATGCCAGACTAAGATAAAAGAAAAAAAGAAAGAAAGTGAACTGAAGAAAAAAAAAAAAAAGCAGTGATTTTGTATTTCAAGGATTAGTAATAATTTTGACTAAGGGAGAGACGGAGGAGGAGGAAGAGGAGAGGAAAGAGGAAAAAGAAGAAGAGGAGGAGGAAGAGGGGGAGGAGAAATAGAAAGGGAATGTAAGAATAAAAGCAAAGGTCA
>NC_087159.1:29525000-29527500 GCF_035594125.1 Scylla paramamosain | reverse complement strand
AATATTTAACTGATGCGGAGTTTTTTTTTCAGTGAATATTTGCATCTTTGTTAAGTATATAATGGTTTTCCTGCAGCTGGCGATGGTGCAAACAGATAGGCAGTGGTGGTGGTGGTGGTGGTAGTAGTAGTAGTAGTAGTAGTAGTAGTAGTAATATTGGTAGTAATAGTAGTAGTAGTAGTAGTTGTTGCTGTTGTTGTTGTTGTTGTTGTTACTGTTCTTGTTGTTGTCGTTGTTGTTGTTATTGTAGGAGTACAAAAAGTTGTAGTAGTTAAAGAAGTAGTAGTAGTAGTAGTAGTAGTAGTAGTAGTAGTAGTAGTAGTAGACGTAGTAGCTATTATTGTTGTTGTTGTTGTAGCAAAAGTAGCATTATTAACAAAGACAGCACTACAACAGCGATGACAGTGGTGATAAAGGTAAGCTATCGTACAAGCATTCCTACAAAAACAACCCTACGAGCAACGCAACACACCAACCAGCACACTCCCTACACAGCCCTGCGTGCTTGCCAGGAGTAGAGGGAGCGAGGCAGGGAAAGCTACGGTCACACACGTGCACTCCCCACCCACCCAAGGAGTGAGTGAAAACTGGTAGAGCTTGGCGTGAGTGCAAGACCTCGCTGCTTGAAAGTCACCTCAGTCACGCGAGCCAGCCCTGCGCACCCACTGCCCCCAACACCTTCTCTCTGTGGTGACTGTTGCAAGAAAAACTAAACTCCGTATTGTAAAAGTCTTTGCTCTCACACCACGACTATTTTCAAAGGCCACAGAGATGATAAGCTGTGTTTTCAAGTATTTCTCCTCTTAATACTGTAGAAATCGTATCAATCTGTCACTAGAACAGTAAAACACCATTAAAAACCTGTGTATCTTGAACTAGAGGCTTTTGAATGTCGCTGGAGTGCGGTACGGAAGCTTTTCAGAATATGGGGCAGAGTTCGTGGAAGGGAGGACAGGTGTTTAGTGTGTGTGTGTGTGTGTGTGTGTGTGTGTGTGTGTGTGTGTGTGTGTGTGTGTGTGTGTGTGTGTGTGTGTGTGTGTGTGTGTGTACGCGGTAGTATTCCTTGAAGTGTGTAGGTAACTTAAATTCCGACACTATCACGATTACGATAAGATTAGTGAGTTCTCCCCCCACCTCTCTCTCTCTCTCTCTCTCTCTCTCTCTCTCTCTCTCTCTCTCTCTCTCTCTCTCTCTCTCTCTCTCTCTCTCTCCATTTGTTTTGCTCCTTTTTCCTTTGGTCTTCTTCCCACACTCCTCATCCACTTTTTTTTTTATTCTTGTTCTTGTTCTTACTGTAGTTCCCATCACAAAAAGTTAACAAGACAAGTTGATGGTGACACAGCCCACCCACACTTGATCCTCCATTCTCCTCCTCCTCCTCCTCCACCTCTCTCACTCCACCCACCCCTCTCCCTCACACGCACACATAGAGTTACATGTAAATAAACAAAGCGTCGTAAATTTTCAAGCTGTCCCAGTCTTCCTTTCTTAACACTAAAAGAGACACTGTGTAAATTCTCTCTGTTTACCTTACTCATTAACTCTCTCTCTCTCTCTCTCTCTCTCTCTCTCTCTCTCTCTCTCTCTCTCTCTCTCTCTCTCTCTCTCTCTCTCTCTCTCTCTGTGTGTGTGTGTGTGTGTGTGTGTGTGTGTGTGTGTGTGTGTGTGTACATGTGTGTGTGTGTGTGTGTGTGGAGCATATTCTGAAACACTTCTGCGCCGCATCTACACTACATTCAAAAGGCTCTAGTTGAAGTGACACGGGTTTGTAAGGGAGTTTTTACGATTCTGCGATAGATTAGCGATATTTCTACATTATCAACAAGAGCAACACTCGTGAGAACCAGGCTAATCAATTCTGTGGCCTTTGGAAACAGCCGTGGTGACAGAGGTGAGTGTTTCTAAATTAAGATCTCTTCCCACATGTCATCTCACTTCCAGTCACCACTACTGCCAACATCACCATCTCTTTCCTCCTCCTCCTCCTTCTCCTCCTCCTCCAGATGCGGGGTTCATTCCTCCTTCCCCCGGGGCTGTGCCGGTCTCTCTTGGCTGCCCCGGGGACCTCACGCCAGCAGGGGACGACCAGGAACCTTTGTCGCGAATTGAACCTGCCTCCCCCCGGGCCTGCCTCCTCACACACACCTGTCCTCCCGCCGCCGCCAGCTTAATTACGGGACAGGAAGGTAAGCGGATTGTGAAAACAGGAAACGGGTCATATGAAAACAACTCAGGTAAGATATTGAGGAGATATGATATTGTAGGTAAGTATTAAGGTAAGGTTGTTAAGGGAGGGAAGATGGCACCACGTAAAGGAGAGTAAAGAGGATAAAGAGGAAGATCGAGAATGGTTTGGAGAAGGGAGAGTAATGACGAAAAGAGAGTAGAAAGAGTAGAAATAAAGGAGAATAACATGAAAATATAGTTGAATGATGAACATTTTACACGAATTATATAAAAAGGAATGAGAGTAAGATGAAATATATTTGAATAAAGAAGA
>NC_087159.1:29515000-29522500 GCF_035594125.1 Scylla paramamosain | reverse complement strand
AGGAATAGAAGACGTTTTGAATGAGGTAGATGGTGGATGAGAATACAAGAGAGGGGAGAGAGAAAGGTATTATGGTTGGCATGACAGAAATGGAAGGATTTATGAATGAGTCTAAGGGTGAAGGAGAGACAAACTGGTGAGGTTATACAGAGGTAAGGAGAAGGGAAGATGAGAAGGGAAGAGAAGGGAGGAACTGGATAACCTGGGGAAGGAAAGGAGGGGGGGCGAAGGCGTAAAGGGGGCGGAAAGGAGACGAGACGGCGCGACAAGGGGGCTAGGGGAGGGAAAAAGGGATGCGTAAGGTGAGAGGGTAAGAAAATCCATCGAAAGTGAGAGGAGGAAGAGGGGACAGAGGGAGAGAAAAGGGGAGGGGACGAGGATGAAGAGAGAGTGAGAAAAGTAGAGTAGAAAGGAGGGAGAGAACCGAGGTAATAATAACACAATAAAAGGGGAGAGGAGGAGGAGGAGGAGGAGGAGGAGGAGGAGGAGGAGGAGGAGGAAAGAAAAACCAGACACAGTAATTGGGTGAGATGTAAAATTATCTAGAGGGGACGGAAGGAGAGTGAAGGAGAGAGAGAGGGAGAGGGAAAGGAAGGTTACGAGGAAGGATAATAAGAAGCAAGGAGAACATAAACATGGAGAGAGAAAGGAGGACAGGGGAGAGAAGGAGGACAAGGATGAGGAGAGAAGAAGAGCAAGGTATGAAAAGAGAAAGAAGAAAATGTATGGAAGACGACAACAACACATTCTCTCTCTCTCTCTCTCTCTCTCTCTCTCTCTCTCTCTCTCTCTCTCTCTCTCTCTCTCTCTCTCTCTCTCTCCCGCGGCAGTAATATAGTATAGCAGCAGTTTGATTCCGTCCATCATTAATGTTTAAGGTCAGACCACCATGGCGGGACTGTAGAGCCTGTGTGGTCTTTCTAAACATACTCACCACCCACCTCTCCCTCCCTCTCCCTCTCTCTTGATGGGCGGGGCTCTCACCTATACAATCTCGCGCCATCCTTTACTGAAGAGAATAGATCCACGTAGCTTTCCTTCATCAAACCGGACATGTACATTCGTAACTCGCAGGACACGGCAGCGGGACATGACCGAACTGTGAAACTCCCTCAATGAGAGAGCGTCACAGCGCCGCACACTCCAGCCGCGATGTGGGACGTGGGGCGGCCGGCAGATAGACAGAGGGAGAGACAGAGGGACAGGGAGACAGCAAGAAGACGCATCACACCTGGCCGACAACAGAATCATTAGCGGCCGTAACTCTCACCACGAGGGCGGCCAGGTGGGATGGCTGAGTGGGCAGGTAGATGGGTGATGGGTGGGCAGAGGCGGGGAGCGTGGATAGGTGATGGGGGAAAGGAGAGGTAGGGGGTGATGGGAAGGACGGGAGGGTGTAGGAGGCAGTGTGTTGAGATCTGGTATAAGGATAACGCGTCACTGTTTGTGTTCCTAGACGCTTCAGTGTTCCGAGCCTCAAGTAAACACACGCCAGGCGCCGTAAACATCCCTCCCGTCTGTGTCTGTGTGTGTGTGTGTGTGTGTGTGTGTGTGTGTGTGTGTGTGTGTGTGTGTGTGTGGACGTGACGGAGGCGCTGTCACTCACTTATACACGCAACTGATGTTTGTCCTTCGATAAGAAATCTGATGTAAACGAGATGACGAGCTAGGAGGAGGAGGAGGAGGGGAAAGAGGAGGAAGAGGAGGAGGAAGGGAAAGAAAAGAAAAACAAAATACAATAAAAACACAAACATCAGACCAGTTATTCCTCACGAGTGTCTATCTTGAACTACACAACAAAACACACATGATATAAAGAGAAAAGCACTGATGAAAGAGAAAGAGGAGAAAAGGAAGAGAAAAAAACATCTTTCCCAAACACAATACACATCACCCATACCTCCTTCCCAGCCTGACAACATACCCTACCTGACCCAACCAATAGAAACCCCCTTTCCTTCCTTCCTTCCTTCCTTCTCTTCCTTCCCCAACGCCTCATCAAAAACATTCCCTCCCTCAGTCAATACCTTATGGATTTTACCGGCTCCTATCACGGCAATTTCACTAAAGCTGGAGTATCTTATCAAGGCTTAAGTCAATGCCGTGAAGACATGAAGGGTGAAGAGGCGGGAAGGGACGGGAGGAGGTGGAAGGGGTGGCGGTGTGTGTTACTAAGGGTAGAGGTTGATAAAGAGATGAAGGGATAAGGGAAATGTGTATGGAGAGAGAGAGAGAGAGAGAGAGAGAGAGAGAGAGAGAGAGAGAGAGAGAGAGAGAGAGAGAGAGAGAGAGAGAGAGAGAGCGTGAGAAGAGGCTCATAAAATACAAGGAGAGAGGAAGGTGGACAGAAAAGGAGATGAACGCACGAGATAAGCAAACATGAATGAAGGATAAGCGAAGGACATGATGAGAGAGAGAGAGAGAGAGAGAGAGAGAGAGAGAGAGAGAGAGAGAGAGAGAGAGAGAGAGAGAGAGAGAGAGAGAGAGAGAGACAATAACAAAAAACACAGACGAGAACAAAACTAAGCAAAAAAAAAGTAAGTAAATAAACAGAACAATACAAACAATGAAAGGAAAATGAAGGACAAGAGAAAGATAACGAAATAAAACAGTAGAGAGAGAAAGATAACAAACAACAATAAGTGGCAGAACATGAAGGAAGGTCAGATAGGAAGGGAGAAAGAAAGAGAAAAAGGACCTTGATGATAAAAGGGAGGAAAACTGGTATCATAATTTAATATACTACTACTACTACTACTACTACTACTACTACTACTACTACTACTATGGCAAAAGTATAATCTGTAAAATACACGTAGGTAAAAAAAGGAAGTGATTAAGGGTGAGCGTGTGAATGTGGTGGTGGTGGTGGTGGTGGTGGTGGTGGTGGTAGTGGTGGTAGCGGTGGTGGTGGTGGCGATGGTGGTGGTATTCGTCCATTGCATTCCACATCTTATCTAAAATTGTTTCCCAACTTCCATCTCTCCAAGCAATTTACTCTCTCTCTCTCTCTCTCTCTCTCTCTCTCTCTCTCTCTCTCTCTCTCTCTCTCTCTTTTTAGTCGATCACCGGGATCCGAGAGAGAGAGAGAGAGAGAGAGAGAGAGAGAGAGAGAGAGAGAGAGAGAGAGAGAGAGAGAGAGAGAGAGAGAGAGAGAGTGGAAAACTGATACAAAAGCCACACACACACACACACACACACACACACACACACACACACACACACACACACACACACACACACACAGGGGAGATGGATCTTGTGTGTTTATATTGCTTGCGTGTTGATAGGAGAGATAAGGGAAGGGGAATGGCTGTCTGATGCGCCTTGTCACTGAGAGAGAGAGAGAGAGAGAGAGAGAGAGAGAGAGAGAGAGAGAGAGAGAGAGAGAGAGAGAGAGAGAGAGATGGCGTGGAGGTACAGGATGAGATGTAATATCATGTGTATACAAGTGTGTGTGTGTGTGTGTGTGTGTGTGTGTGTGTGTGTGTGTGTGTGTGTGTGTGTGTGTGTGTGTGTGTGTTGTCAGGTGATGGGTACAAAATCATTATAGACAGACACAAGAATGACGGGAAACGCAAATTAAGAGAAAGTCAGAGGCAAGCTGAGACAGACTGATAGACAGATAGACAGACAGGCAGATAAATAAACAGACAGCGCCTTAGGGTTAAGTCAAGCAATTTACGAAGAAAAGAAGGAATTAAATGAAATAATGAGAAAAAAATGGGGGAACGAGAACGAAGGCCACAAAGAAAAGAAACACGGACACAACAAAAGGAAGGATAAATAAAGAAGAAGATAGTCAAACAATGTACGAAGAAAGGGAAGAATAAGAAAAAATAATGAGGAAAAAATGAAAGAGAGGGAGAGTGAAACCAGAAAGGAAAGATATACGAGCATAACAAAAGGAAGGACAGGTAAAGAAGAAGAACAAAAATTAGAACAAGAAAAAAAAATGAGGAAACAATACAAAGAAAGCAAGTCCAGGAAGGAATGAAGGAAAGAAGGAAGGAAGGAAGGACGGAAGGAAAGAAGAGGAAGTCTGTGGCTTACAACACTATATTTTGAACCCGGAAATAGGCGGCAGTTTTTCCCAGCTAGAACCATCAGTCACGGGACAGCGGGGGAAGGCGAAGCGAGGGAAGGACGGGGGTGGGGTGTGTCTCTGCGGGGCGAGGCGAGGCGAGGCGGGGGCGGTTAACACAGACCCATATTCCGCTGAAACACAATTAGCTGCACCTCCACTACATTCAATAGGCTGTAAGTGAAATGCCACGCTTCCAGTGACAGATTAACAAGATTTCTAGATAACACAATACTCTTGAAAATCCAGCTAGTCGTCTCTGTGGCCTTTGAAAACAGTCGTGGTGAATACGGGCCAGAGAGAGAGAGAGAGAGAGAGAGAGAGAGAGAGAGAGAGAGAGAGAGAGAGAGAGAGAGAGAGAGAGAGATAAATTACTGGATAGCACAGGATATATTTGACAGAAGAGTAAACACGGGTGAGGGACTGGTGAGACAGGAAGAAGGAAGGACGGGGAACTGAGGAGTGGCGTGATGGGATGGGAGCAGATGGGGCGGGGCGGGGAAAGGGACAGGAAAGCTGGGAAGGAATTGAGGAAGGAAATGTGTGTGTGTGTGTGTGTGTGTGTGTGTGTGTGTGTGTGTGTGTGTGTGTGTGTGAAAGCCGCGTGCATATATGGAGGTCATATATTAGTGCAGAGTCACATTTATACACCTGCACTTACTTTGGGAGGAGAGAGAGAGAGAGAGAGAGAGAGAGAGAGAGAGAGAGAGAGAGAGAGAGAGAGAGAGAGAGAGAGAGAGAGAGAGAGAGAGAGAGAGAGAAACAATATTATTAAACGCAAAATGAACAGAAAGAATAACAGTTTTACTACACGCAAGATAGAAATGAAAGCAGAAAAATAACACACGGAAGACTGCAATAAAATAAGAAGAGAAAAAATGAAAAAAAAAAGAAAGAAAAAAAGAGAAAACTCTCCTCTTCCGCCTGCAGCTCCTCCATCTCTAATTACCTACAGATTGATCCACTTATCAATCCACTGATCAGCCAATTCAGCTCCACCTTTCGCCCTCCCTCCACCATTATATCCGAGCACCACCTGGCCCCATACCCACCAAACACCCACCCAGCCTCCCCACTCCACCCGCCTACCCGCTGTCCGTCTGTCTGTCCCATTACTCGCCTGCATCTGTCTCAACTCACTTGGCTGTCTGTGTGAGAGTTTATCCGTCCATCTGTCTCTCTGTTTATCTGTGTGTTGATCTGTTTATATTTCTCTATCTATCCATCTGTCTATCTATCTATCTATCTATCTATCTATCTATCTATTTATCAGTGAGTAAAAATGTCTGTCTTGCTGTCTGTGTATTCTCTACGTCATTTCTATCTGTCAGACCGTCTATTTATCTCTCTATTCACTCTGTTTCTCGCTAAAATTTGCGTTACGAAGTTAATCAGTCAGTCAGTCAACCAGTCAACCAGTCAATCAATCTTACACAACCTTAACGATCTACCAACTAACACACACACACAGCCACCACCACCACCACTGCACATCCCACCACCACCACTACACAACCACCACCACCACCACCACCACTACCAGCTCGGGCGGCGCGGTATCTGGGAGCACGGGACCACCTGGGAGGCTCGGGCAAGGTAGGGGGGAGGCGCCCGGGGCGGGATACGGCGGGCAAGATGCTGGTCTAGATAAGAGGCGGACGGGGTGTTATCAGGACGATTATAACCCGGCTGTCTAGCGCGGCACACAACAAGAGGACCGCCCGCACGCCCGCCGCCCGCCCGCCCGTCCCTCCGCGCGCCCACACACACGCCCACGTCACACCCAAAGCGTTTATGTGTACACCTTCCTTTCTTTTTCTACTGGATATTCGTGTGTGTGTGTGTGTGTGTGTGTGTGTGTGTGTGTGTGTGTGTGTGTGTGTGTGTGTGTGTGTGTGTGTGTGTGTGCGCGCGCATGTTTTTTTTTTCTAGCCTTGAGTCCTACATAAGATTCACACTACTAACGCACACTGACACACACACACACACACACACACACACACACACACACACACACACACACACCATAATGATGATGATCATCATCATTGTAATCATTGCCAGTGTTCCACCCTCAAGTCAGCGTGAAAAATGTTGCCCAAGAATAAAGACTGAGCGGAACAGCAAGGGTGGAGGCGGGAAGGTGGAACAGGGGGAAGGAAAAACACAGAACAAGAAAGGAGGAGAGGCGCAGAAGAAAAGTGGAACAGAGGAACAAAAGTGAAGTGGAAAAGAATATATGGAGCCAGCCAGCCAGCCAGCCAGCCAGCCAGCCAACCAGCCAGCCAGCCAGCCAGCCAGCCAGCCAGGTAGGGAGGGACAGGTATGCACTAGGCTTCCCACCTGGCAGTGCGAGCAACAGGGTAAAAACAGCAAAAGAGGCCATTACTCTCTCCCAGCAGTTTGCCTTCCCAGCCTGACCCGCGGCTCCGCTCAGGAACACGACATGAGACGACACCACCTCACACAACAAGACACTCGTATGTACTTAGTTTCTGTTGAAGAATATAGAGGCAATACTCAGTCATAATTATTTACTGAAGAAAGAATGTAGAAATAACACGTGCTATTAAAAAGAAAAAAAAAAAAGAAAAGCCAGGAAGCGAGAGACCTGAGAAAGGTTGAACATACACACAAACAGACACAAAGAGGTGAATAAAGCCACGTACAACCGTAAAGACACACCCAAAGGAAAAGTCTTACTCAGCCAAAGGAGAGTCAGCCACACACACACACACACACACACACACACACACACACACACACACAGCCCTCAGGCAAATACAGACAGCCATGAGGAGGAGGAGGAGGAGGAGGAGCAGGTTGGGGAGGAGAGGGAAAGGAAACTAAAAAAAAAAAAAAAGAAGCTCGTGACTTCTCTTGTGTTCCTCTCTTCTCCTCCAAACAACAACAAAAAGTGTCTGTGTAATGAACCGTTGTGAGGCCTCGTGAGTAACTGTTTGTGGCAGGCGAGGCGGGGCGGGGCAGGGAGGGCGCGGCACGGCGGGGAGAGGGGAGAGGGAAGCAAAACTGGTGGACGAGGAAAAAAAAAAAAGAAAGGAGGAGAAGAGGGAGCAGCAGAAACACAAGGAGGAGGAAGAAGGAGCAGGATAAGAGTAAATGAAGAGGAGAAGGTGGAAAGAGGAAGGAGAGAAACAAGAGGAAGGAGGGACAGAGGGAGGCGCGCATTGCAAGAATTAAGTCCTCGCAATAGTTCCTCTGGGGTGTCTCGGTATCCTGTGATGTCCCCCCGAGGGAGGCGCCAGACACAGGTGTTGGGCGAGCGAGACAAAGGGAGGGGGAGAGAAGGGAGGGAGGGAGGGAGGGAGGGAACACCACACTTCACTGCAACGACCTGCCCTGCCCTCCTCGACCCTTCCCATGCTCTCCACTTCCCTCCTTCCCTCCCTTCCTTC
>NC_087159.1:29497500-29505000 GCF_035594125.1 Scylla paramamosain | reverse complement strand
CCTCGAGTCAGGCCTCGCGTCTCACTATTTTCACCCCGCCTTCCTCCGCTGTCTGCAGGACAATTACCTGCATCACCCGCCCCGACACGCTCCACCTGGACCCTGCAGCCAGGCGCGCGCACACACACACATACACTCCTCTCTTTCTCTCTCTCTCTCTCTCTCCTCTCTCTCTCTCTCTCTCTCTAACCACACACGGGTCTGCTTCCCTGCTTCACGGTCCTACCCAGCGTTGTGTTAAGCGTCTGGCCTCCCTGACCCACCAGTGTACCGACAGATTTCCGGTACACTGGTGACCATTTCGCTCCCCGTCACCAGAACACTTCCTCGACACGCCATCGCTTCTCACAAGCTGCCTGCGTCACGTCATATTTCTCTTCACCGGCAGTTTCCGAGGCGTCCGCGCAGTGGAGTGATTGCCAGGGTGTTTCCTCGCAGGGGAGGAAGAGAGTGCGAGGCAAGTGGCTGTCAGGTGGCACGGGTGACTCGGGTGGCAGGTGGTGCTGGACGCAAGGGATCCTCACATTAACTTTCCCAAGCCACGTGACACAGGAGCACCGAGTGACCAACACACGCTCTACTTCCCCCGGCGACAGTTACAACAGCCTCAAGCTAAGTCAGGAAATAATTTCAGCGAAACCAAATAATTTGCATTACTTGTTTCTCAAGCTAAGGACCATATGGCTCTGAGGTCCCTACAACACGACGAAATGCCGGAAGCGGCCCGGACATGAAGCAGGCGCGCCGCACACCAAGGCATGCACCACGGCAGACCCGCCATGCACTGCCTGGTTCGTGGCACCAAACACAGCAGAAGTACTATTACCTATTGGAGCGAGAGCTGCCGCCCGCTGATAGCGTCAGCGTTAACAAGCGTAGCGGGAAGATGATTCACACCCGGCATCCATGCTAATGCCACTTGCACCACCTGGCTCGCGACACACCTGCGAAGGCAGCCAGTCCCGCGCAGCCCAGACCACGCCCCGGGGAACGGCAGGTGTCCCGGAGTGCCCGATGCTAACTGTTTTGACAGTCAGGAGCACGATGTCATTAATGGATGTGGATGTGACATGGCTGTGCCCGCTGGGGACAAAATGCCTGAACGGTCCCGCTAACCTGTTGTGGGACAACTTTAAGGCACCGCCTCGTTAGCGGGCGGCGCTGCGTGGCAGGCACGCTGGCGGCACTCTCCTGCAAGTCAATGCTCGGAGCGGGTCGCCGGGTGACCGGGTGACCACCACGCCGAGAGTCACCAACAACCAGAATTAGTACTTGAAAAGTAGCGCTTTCCTTAACATGCAGGAGGGAAGCTTGTTAACAGAGGAGCCTGACACACGGGTGGCTGCAGCCTCGGCCAGCGGCCACGCGTCCCCTCCAGCAGGCAGGCGTGCTCGTCCTGGGACTCGGGGAGGCAGGTGTCGGGCACTGGGTCACCTGAACACCAGCCACAGGGCGTCCTGTGCTGATTAGCGATACGGGGTGTATACTGACGCGGTTCAGCAGCTAGCAGGGCACTACACGGGGCGTCGTGCCTGCTGCTACTGCTGCTGCTGCTGCTATTGCTGCTGTTGTTACTGTTGCTGCTCCAAGGCAGTGACTCATGTTAATGCCGCACTAATCTGTGGGTCTGGCGACTGCCGAATGGGATCGAAGCTCCTCCCATAATGCTTGAGCACAACACTCCTTACTCCCCCATCTGATGAGCATTATTTGTACACGTCAAGCGCAGAGGAGGCATGGCGGGGCGGAGCGGGAGGGGGCGGGCAGGGAGGAGGACAGGGATAGGGTGTGTGGTGGTAGTGGCAAGCCATTGTTACATTATGCAAGTACTACACTGTACCATTCTGTAGGATGGTGGACGCCTGCCCCTTCCTGACGCCCTGCACTCCTCACCCCACCTCCCTCGCCTCCCACCTCGCGCACCACGCCACCTTCAACAACCATGCCCGAGAACTTGGCAGAGTGCATGATTTATGTGTGCCCGGCGCTGGCTCGGGGGTCATTGCGCCCGACTACTAAGAATAGACTGAGTGGGGAGAGAGAGAGAGAGAGAGGGCTCTGAAGGCCTCGGGCGGCGGGTGCAGGCGACGCAGTGACGGACACGTAAACAAAGGCAGCGCAGCACGCAATCTTCTGCTCGACGTGCTGAAGGTGTTGGTGCTGCACGCAGGCGCTGCTCGCACACCCCGCAGCACGGCAAGCCACGCGAGGGTAAGCTTGATTTGATACAAAATGAAGCGACAAACTTGATTTACGGCAAAAATCGGAGAAAAAAAAAAACCTAAGAAAAAAAGTTTGGTTCCCGGGAGATACACGAGACACGAACGGTAACAGGTGAGGGAGCGGCAAACGTGTTCTCAGGGAGAGAAAAATATGATAAACAAACAGGTATGCATAAGTAAAAAATTGAATAATATCGATTCACAAGAGATACGGAACGCACAACCTAATAAAAAAAAGCACAAGACCAGAAACCTGATACCAACAAAAAAAAAAAAAGCACAGAAACAAGCAACAGAGAGAGAGAGAGAGAGAGAGAGAGAGAGAGAGAGAGAGAGAGAGAGAGAGAGAGAGAGAGAGAGAGAGAGAGAGAGAGAAGTTTACAACCACCAAATTTAGGCAGAATAGAAACCAAACAAGCAACAAACACGTAAAGCTGCACAACGACCTACATCATGAGACAGGAGAAAATAAATTAAAAGATACATAAATATGAAAATGAGTCCCTCCCAACGGCCCGCCAGGTAATACTAGGCTACGCGGAGGCAGGTAACACACAGGTAGGACTCAGGTAACCCTCCCATAAACCCAAGCGACCTGCACTAAAAACACACGCCAAACGGAACAGAACACTTCTATTATGACTCCTTAATCACAAATTTCCGGGAACTCGTAAAACCTGGAACTTAAGGAAACGGTGTGTGTGTGCGTGTGTGTGTGTGTGTGTGTGTGTGTGTGTGTGTGTGTGTGTGTGTGTGTGTGTGTGTGTGTGTGTACTTCTCTTCATGTCCTTATCGTTTCCATTAGGGCACACAGCGGCCACGTACACACACACACACACACACACACACACACACACACACACACACACACACACACACACACACCTGTCCAAGGCGACTTAAATACACCTTTTACATGTTCTTCTACACCTGCTGACCACACACCTGTCCTCCTCCTCCTTCACCTCCTCCTTCTCCTCTTCCTCCTCCTCTTCCTCTTCCTGTGACCATACATCCAATACAACTCGTAAATGTTAATTCCTGTTGCAGTTTATTTATTTTTTCTTCCCCTACTTTATACTGTCGTTTACAAATACTACTACATACACACACACACACACACACACACACACACAGAGAGAGAGGCGTGGGAGAGCTGTGGTCGGAAGCGAGGGCGGTGGGCGAGTGTCTCCGTTAGTTAATGGGCGGGAGTGGGTGGCCGCCTCTCCCCTCCACTCCCCCATCCCGCCCACCGCCAAGAACTCTCTCTCTCTCTCTCTCTCTCTCTCTCTCTCTCTCTCTCTCTCTCTCTCTCTCTCTCTCTCTCTCTCTCTCTCTCTCTCAAGGTTTCCGGATTATTATATAAATTTATTTGCTACGAGAAACCAAGCGAGGACACTTCTTTCTGTGTGCGTGTGTGTGTGTGTGTGTGTGTGTGTGTGTGTGTGTGTTGGATGAGGGAATAGAGGAACCACTACAACTCTTTACGCCTTCCCTCTCTTATTCACTTACTCCCTCACTGCCTCTTTCTCCTTTCGTTCTTTCGCTTTCTTCACTCTCCTTGTTCTCCTCTCTCCTCCCTTTCCTTCCTCTCCTCCTCGTCCACGGCGGAAGGAGGAAGAACAACAACCTCACACTTAACTGACTTCCTTCTCTTTCCACCGCCCTCACCACCTCCTCCTCCTCCTCCACTTCCTCCACTTCCTCCTCCCTCCACTAACTCCCCCAAGTCTCTCCTCATCCCTACCATCGCCACTAATTCCCTATTCCCTAACCACCCTCTATCCTCCACCTCCTCCTCTTCCTCTTCCTCCTCCTCCACAAAACCACAGGAGGGAGGAAAGAGTCCTGCAGGAAACGCAGGATAAACATTACCAAGACTTGTTCAAATTTTTCTTGCTTGCTTCCTTCATTCGTATTTTCCTTCCCATTCCGTCTCCTTCTCCTCTTCTACTCTTCATCTCCCTTCTTCCCTGACCACCTGCTAACCACACACGGATGGAGGGGTGGAGGGAGGAAGGGAGGAATGCCACGCAGTTCTCGTTAACATCCATCATCTGTGTAAAATGCCGCCAGACGCTCTTATTTATTTATTTATTTTCCTCCATAGTTTCCTCACTGCACACCATCCCTCCCTTGCTAATCCAGACACACACTGACACACGTACACACTGTTGCTAGGTTGACAGGCGCATAGACAGACAGATGGATTAACAGACAGACATATGGACACTCTTCTTCTCCTCCTCCTCCTCCTCCTCCAGCTGTCCACTCTTTTGCTTCGGCTCATTACACGGTTGGCAGTGCTGTGTGTGTGTGTGTGTGTGTCTGTGTGTGTGTGTGTGTGTGTGTGTGTGTGTGTGTGTGTGTGTGTGTGTGTGGCAAATGCTCCTTTTCCTGTTATGAGAGACTACATGTTTATTTTCTTTCTTTCTTTCTTTCCTTCTTTCTTTTGCTTCTCATTCTCCTCATTAAAGTCATCTTTCCCATCCCGTTCCCATCCATTTATCCCAGGCTCTCTCTCTCTCTCTCTCTCTCTCTCTCTCTCTCTCTCTCTCTCTCTCTCTCTCTCTCTCTCTCTCTCTCACGTTCTTTGTTTATGCTTTACATGGCCCTGTGTACGGAAATAGAGTGAGAAAGAAAGAAAAAAGGTAGATAGATAGGTAGATAGATAGATAAATAGATAGATAGATAAAATACATTGATAAGTATATAGATAAGTAGATGGATGGTTAAACAAACGGACATATAGACAGATACTCGTAGATAGATGAACACATAGATAGATAGATAGATAGATACATGGATAAGTAAATAGATAAGTAGATATGTGGTTACATAGATAAATAGATAGATAGATAGATAAATAAGTAAATAGCTTCGTGTAAGTATCCTCTCCTACCCACCCACACACACACACACACACACACACGCCTCCTGCAGGGCGGCATAACACTGTGAGGGGAGGAGTAAACATGGTCACGCCGAGAAGGTTCCCACGTCTCGACCTTGGGCACGCCACACAAAGACTGTCACTGCCCCTTTCTCCTCCTCCTCCTCCTCCTCTTACTTCTCATGCTTCAACCTCTCCTCCTCCTCCTCCTTCTCTCTCTTTCTTAATATTTCTTTATCTTATCTTTTCTTCCAGCACGTTTTCCTACATTTCCTCCTCCTCCTCCTCCTCCTGTTTCTCCTTTTCTTCTTCTTCCTCCTCTTACTTCATTATTCTCTCTCTCTCTCTCTCTCTCTCTCTCTCTCTCTCTCTCTCTCTCTCTCTCTCTCTCTCTCTCTCTCTCTCTCTTCCTGGTACTTGTCTTCCTCCTCTTCTTCCTCCTTCTTCTACTTCATTTCATTTGCTTGTTTTTCTCTCTCCGTCTCTTATCTGTCTCTTCTTTGTTCTCTCTCTCTCTCTCTCTCTCTCTCTCTCTCTCTCTCTCTCTCTCTCTCTCTCTCTCTCTCTCTCTCTCTCTCTCTCTTTTTATACATATCCTGTTCCCCTCACCGTCTTCCTTTCTTTTATTCCTTTATTCATTCTCTCTCTCTTTCTTCGTCCTCTTCCTTCTCATCCTCTCTTAACCTTTGTTCACCTCCTCCTTCGTCCCTCTCGATGTCCTCTTCCTCATCCTACTCTTTCTTTTTATCATTTCAATCTTCTTATTTATTATTCTTCCTCCTCCTCCTCCTCCTTCTCCTCCTCCTCCCCCTCCTCCTCATCCTCCTCCTCCTCCTCCTCCTCCTCCTTCTCGTGACAGAACGTCTAAGCGCAGCCTGTTTCTCCCTGACGTGTTTGTACAGTGTTGCATGTGTGTGTGTGTGTGTGTGTGTGTGTGTGTGTGTGTGTTTCTGTTCAGTGTCTTGGAGTGCTGTACTCTTGTGTTCTATGGACTGGAAACTTTTTTATTCTTTTTATTTTTTTCCTCTAATATTTCCAGTGCGTCATGAAATTGCATGTTTGGACGTGTACTGTGTGTGTGTGTGTGTGTGTGTGTGTGTGTGTGTGTGTGTGTGTGTGTGTGTGTGTGTGTGTGTGTGTGGTTTGATGATTTGCGCTTTTTTTTTTGCACTTTGTGGTTTGTTATTAAAGTTTTTTTTATGTCGTGTTATGATTTTTTTTTTTACAGTAGAATAATTATGATTTTTTTGTAAGACTTTCATATAATCTGAAGGACTTTTTCTTTTTTTCTTCTTCTTTTTCTTTTCTTTTTTTTTTTTTTTTAGTTTATTCATCCTTGTGTCTGTGCTTCACCACGTCACGTCCCTTGGTGCTTGTTTATTCTATCTATTTATTCATAACGTGTCTCTTATCATTTAAAAGAGGATGACGAAAATCCTCCCACGCAAAAAAAAATAAATAAATAAAATAAAATAAATAAATAAATAAATAAAATAGAATAAAATAAATAAATAAATAAATAAACTAAATAAAATCCGAGAAAACAATACAATTTTTAAAACGAAACACGCAAAAAATTATACGCTTTCTAATTTACCTCTATTTTTTTTTATTATTATCATTATATCTTTACATTCCATTCTTTTTTTATATCTTTCCTCAATGAGTGTGCTAAAAATAAACGCATATACAAGGGCAGGTGTACAGCTAATCAACACACACACACACACACACACACACACACACATCAGCGATACCCACAAAAGAGCGCGATTTCCGGCAAACAATTCGCGTCTATCAATGGGTGAAAAATAATAATGAAACGACCATAAAAATAAAATACTCCACCACAAATCTATTGTTTGGAAAATGACAAACACGTGTTGCCTCACAATGAACTAAAAAGTGCCTTGGGATTAATTATTGTGGACGGCGGTGGAGGAGAAGAGGGATGGAAGGAGGGAGAGAAAAACGTGGAGGAAAGCAGGGAATAAGGGAGGGAATTTGGGAGGGAGGGTAAAGAAGTGAGTGAAATTGAAGAAATGTGTTTTGTGGTTAATTATTTCAGACAGCGATGGAGTGAGGGAGGGAATGAGGGAGGGAGTGAGGGAGGAAGGGAGAGAGAAAGACTAAGGAGGCACGAAATAAATAAAGGAGGGAGTTTAGGAGTGACAGAAAAAAAAAGAGTGTAATGGATAGAAGAGATACTAGATGGAGGGAGAGAGGATCGGAAATAGAGGAAAATACAGGGAGGGGATGCAACAAAAATGCAGGAATGGAGGTGTAAGTGACAAGACGAAGATAAATAGGAATGAATGGGGAGAAGGAAGAGAGAGAGAGAGAGAGAGAGAGAGAGAGAGAGAGAGAGAGAGAGAGAGAGAGAGA